>NW_010301440.1:0-800 GCF_000700745.2 Antrostomus carolinensis | reverse complement strand
GTGATTCTGTGAAATAAAAGGAGGAAAGCTTTAATAGTTTAATGTAATTGAATTACTATCTAGGTATTTTAGAGACACTTCCATTAAGAATGTGCGAGAACTATTTAAAAAAAATAAAAAGTTTGTATTTTAATTTCACAAAGTCACACAGAAAATTCAGTCCAGGACAAACAAGTTTTCCAAACAGAAGAAAATGAAACAATCAAGCAACAAACCCCTAAAACATTCCACACCACTTTATCCATTTATACACTGCTTGGCTGCGTGCAAATCAATAGAAATCAAAACCACACAGAATACAAATGCTTTTAGATTTTATTCTTTCTTCTCCTTATGTAGACACTTTTCATATAACAATGCAAATGAACAAAAGGTTTAAAGTTTAAGATCAGAATTTTATCTAGCTTCAACAGAGTTTACTGCATGTATGCCCACGGTAGCTGAAAAGATATATTTACACTCATATAAATATCATGTACATGCATCTGTACATATATCGTATAGAGCCATATCCACATGACCACTTATATCTGCAACAGCTTAAGAAAGTGTGACAGTATGGTTGGTTTCAGACGCATGTGGTCCTTCATTCACTCCCCCCTGACTCAGTGAGGAGAGAAACACAACAAAAAAGGGACTTATGGGTTGAAATGGGGACAGGGAGGGTTCACTCACCAATTATGGTCATGGGCAAAACAGACTTGACTTGAGGAAGAAAAAATCAATTTAACTGGTTACCAATTAATCACAGTAGGATAGTGAGACAACAGTTACATTTTAGAACATCCCACACCCCCCCC
>NW_010301439.1:4446-14126 GCF_000700745.2 Antrostomus carolinensis | reverse complement strand
AGGGCTGCTCTCCAGCCTCTCCTTCCCTAGGATTATATAAAGATTTATTCCCAAGGTTACTTTGACAGGGGTCATTGTCAGTGCAGGTTATCCACAAGAGGATGAGAAAATGATGAGGATGAAAGGATGCTTCAGCCTGTAGTTTCCATTTTCCAGAAGAAACTGCATGGACTGAGGTTTCCAGATGCAATGCACCCCTCCTGCTCCTCCTCCTCCTTGCCCTTGCCCCAGGGATGCTGCCTGAGGTGCATCAATGAATGTCACATCACCTCCCTCTGACCTGGAGCTCAATAGGGTGATGAAGGCAAAAAAAAAAGGCAAAAGTGCAGAGGAGATCAGGAGGGTGAATACATTTCCTGAAAACTGTAAATCAGTAAGTAACCAGGCTCCTTTTTTACTGGAAAATGCAGATTACAGGAAAGCCTGCCTTAATGCTGGAAGGCTCTTTAAAAATCCATCACAACTCTAAAATATGCTATTAGGGACTCTGCAGTCCCAACACCTAGTGCATAAAAATCCCAAGCTTTTAGGCCAACCAACATCATTTCAGCTCAGGCCACCAGCAGGTTGCCAAGTCTTAAAATAGCGGCTGCATTTTAAATTAGTTTTAAACAAGAGAAGCGGGAAAGGAGTAGAAATAGGAGTAGAAGCTCCTACTGGAGCCAGTCCAGAGGAGGCCACCAGGATGATGCGAGGGCTGGAGCAGCTGTGCTGTGTGGACAGGCTGAGAGAGTTGGGGCTGTTGAGCCTGGAGAAGAGAAGGCTCTGGGGAGATCTTATTGCACCTTTTAGTACTTGCAGGGGGTTGATAAAAAAGATGGGGACAGACCTTTTTATCAGGGTCTGTAGCAATAGGACAAGGGGAAATGGTTTTAAACTAAAAGAAGGGAGATTTAGACTACATATGAGGAAGAAATTTTTTAGGATGAAGGTGGTGAGACACTGGCCCAGGTTGCCCAGAGAGGTAGCAGAAGCCCCATCCCTGGAAACATTCCAGGTCAAGTTGGACCTGAGCAACCTGATGTGGTTGAAGATGTCCCTGTCACTGCAGGGGGTCGGACTGGATGACCTTGAAAGGTCCCTTCCAACCCAAACCATTCCATGATCCTATGATTCCAAACAATGCCCTACATTTGGACAACAAGGTCTTACATCAATTCACTTAACAAAACTTTCCTTCAAGCTCCTTAACGTGAAACACATTTAGAAAACAAACCCAAGCCAGTACAAAGCCAGGGAGGGTGAAGGAAACCACATGGGGCCAAACAACATCTTATCTTCCTCCTTTTCTCTTTGGGATTTAACTCAATCACACCCCAAATGGACAGGGTGTGGTGCTGGGGGTGCAGCCAGCTCTTCAGCCACGGTTCATGGTCATTTCCCAGCATTTCTAGTTTGAATTCCCAACAGGTTTTAAAGATGAAAGTTTTTGTTATGAGCAGTAAGTCACAACCTTGCACAGAGCTGCCTGGCGAGGCATAAAAGGAGCAATAAGGGGCTAAAATGCAGTTTAGGAGAGGGACTCACATATTTTCAGTCTCTTCTATATGGCTGGTCAGTTCAGAGGCTCCCACATAGAGGCGAAAATCAGACATGTAGTTATAGAAGTTAAATAAAACAAAATAAAGCAGAATAAATAAAAATATAAAGGAATAAATAAAGGAAAGAGAAAAAAAAAATAACACCAGTCAGGAGTTTCCCTCCCTTGCAGCCTACAAGGGATGCTCTTTGCTGCACCATCGAGTCACCTGGGGTTCAGACTGGGATGAACTGGTCTCCCAGGAGAACCCAGCTGCTCTCTCTACCCCAACCACCCCCTCCACACATGAAACTCCAGCAGACCTTTCCGAGCTGAATTCAAACAAGGACATTTCCCATGAAAAATCCAATTGAAAGCCTACCACAAACCGGGAATTTGCAGCTCCTGAAGCCCGCAAAGCATTTTATCATCCTGTCTCTTTTCTGAACTTACAAGTATGTTGTTGGCATTTTACAAGCATTAAGTACAACCTTTCATCAGTACCAACAACATCAGGCTTTGCTTTTTTATTTTTATTATTTATATTTTTGTTCCTCTTGCTCGTACAAAGATTTTCATTGTAGAAAATAAAAATGCAGCCGAGCTAGTCAGGAACTAATAACATTTAACAGTCACTGCAAAGCTATTTAATTCAGTCTGAATAGGATGTCTGCTGGGGGTGTAAAAAGGTATTGAAATTACTGTAAGTGCTCCACATTTGCATGAATATTTTATGGTACAAATACCTCACTTGTTCCACAACACACAGCTACATCCTTCCTGACGTTTCCTGCACTGTTGCCATGGACCACTGTGGTGAATAACGTCCATACACACTGTGCTGGGCTTCACTCAACCCTCCTAAACATGCTTACTCCTCAGCTCCTCACTGCTTATGTCAGGAAAACATCTTTCATGGTTAGGATGAGCACAGATGAGGAGTAATTTCTACCAGTGCTACCTACCACAGTCTCCGAGCTGCCATGATGAGCATCACCACCAAGGATGGCCCGAGAGACACCAACAGCACCTCGTGCACAAGAATTGTAGAATGGTTTGGGTTGGAAAAGATCTTTGGGATCATCAAGTCCAACCATGAACCCAACACTGACAAGTCCCCTATGACTAACCCATGTCCCTCAGCACTATGTCTACACGACTCTTCAATCCCTCCAGGGATGGGGACTCCACCACTGCCCTGGGCAACCCCTTCCAATGCCTCAGAACCCTTGCAGCAAAGAAATTCTTCCTCACATCCCATCTCAACTGCCCTGGCCACAACTGGAGCCCATTTCCTCTTGTCCTGTCCTTGGTCGAACAGACCCACCCCCACCTCTCTCCACCCTCCTTTCAGGGAGTTGTAGACTTTCAGGGAAGGTTTGAATGCAGTAATTAATGCCTCCACAAACCCTGTCTGACCAGCTCTGCTGTTGCCTGCAAAACAAAAATAGTTGTTTCAAATTGTCCCAGTCCAAAATACACCGTCAGTCACCTCCCATAAACTCTCTCATCTACTCAGTCAAATCATGAGATCAGGACTTCCAGGCATTTGATACCCAATTTTAAAATTAGAGGAATAAGATAATAAGAATAAAAATCCACACCTACAGTGGAACAGAAGAGCTTTGATGTCAGAGGCTCTCATGAAATATGGTTACACCTTTTAGATTTCCACATTTGACCTTCTTGGCCACGAGGACACACTGCTGACTCATGGTTCACCTGCTGCCCACCAGCACACCCAGGTCCTTCTCTGCAGAGCTGCTTTCCAGCAGGTCACCCCCAACCTGT
Organism: Antrostomus carolinensis; assembly: GCF_000700745.2. Taxonomy (NCBI): domain Eukaryota; kingdom Metazoa; phylum Chordata; class Aves; order Caprimulgiformes; family Caprimulgidae; genus Antrostomus; species Antrostomus carolinensis. The sequence continues at coordinate 10,816 of NW_010301439.1, read as the reverse complement.
CCTGGTGCCTGGGGTTATTTATTCCTCCCCAGATGCAGGACCCTACACTTGCCTTTGTTGAACCTCATCAGGTTCCTCTCCACCCAATTCTCCAGTGTGTCCAGGTCTCACTGAATGGCCCCACAGCCTTCTGCTGTGTCAGCCACTCCTCCCAGTTTGGTACCATCAGCAAACTGGCTGAGGGTCCACTCTGTCCCTTCATCCAGGTCATTGATGGACAAGTTAAACAAGACTGGACCCAGTACTGATCCCTGGGGACACCATTAGTTACAGGCTCCCAAATGGACTCTGTGCCACTGATGAAAACCCTCTGAGCCATTCAGCCAGTTGTCAATCCACCCCCCTCTCCACTGATCCAACCCACACTTCCTGAGCTCACCTAGGAGGATGTTATCGGAGAAAATATCAAAAGCTATCAGACTGGTCAAGCATGATTTCCCCTTGGTGAATCCATGTTGACTGCTCCTGATAACTTTCTCCTCCAGATGCTTAGAGATGACGTTGAGAATGAGTTGTTCCATCAACGTGGCATCTCTAAAGCATCTACTTGTACTCCTCTCCTTTTCCCATAGGGAAACTTCTTCTCACTTTCCAAACACATTTGCAGCTCCAGGCCCCATGTACTTCATGTGGATTGAACCCAAATCTTTGTGTTCCTACAAGATAACCCAGTTGCTACAACTCCTGCACAGATCCAACCACAACGCTCCCTGGATCCATCCATCCCAGTCAGCCCAACCTCTCCCACCAGTGGGCTGTGCGCTGTGGAGGGATCATCCTCTGCCAGTAAACACCAAGCACAGCCCTTTTTCAGAGGCTTTCATGTCATAACACATAAATTTGACCCTGGAAAGGGAATAATCAGAAATTCACAAATTAAATTTGTATTCCTCTCATGTTGAAAGATTCCAATGATCAATATTGGAAAGATTTTCAATGCTTTCCATCTGCATAATATTTAATTTCAAAGTGTTTTCTTTTATTGTATCATGTAAAAAAAACATGAAGAAAGATGAATATCCTCGCTTTCCTTATATATCCATGCTCATGCTATTGCTTTCTATTAATTTTCCTCTTTTCTTTTTAAATTTACATTCATTATTTCTGGTCTTTCATCAAACCACGTGAATGAGGATTTCAACATGTCACTGGGCTTCCGATGAATGAAAAGCCAAAAAAAAGAAGGTCAAATAACATCTCAACCAATATTGATAGGTACCAGAGATGGAAATTAAAGATGTCACTGCAATAAGAACACCTGATTCACTGCAGCCACTACAAGGCAAACACGAGTCAAAGAGGTAGCACTGAAAAATTATGAAGCAGATGAACTATATTTTCAATCTCTGAATTATATCTTAATTGCTGTGGCCAAGAGACTGATATAAACATCTGCAGAGAATTGTGCAGAAAATATGTGCCATGAACGTGTGGGATTAAGGTGCCACCAAGCTCTGAGGAAATGGCACTCGGAAGGTGCCAAAGCATCAATATCACATCAGATTCTCCCTGTGTGAGCCTCAGACCAACAAAGAATTAAGCTGCTATTCAGCTACAATTACTATTATCAGTATTATCATACTAATAGTAATAGTCCAACAGCTACATCTGTGCTATTCAGAGAAAAAAAAACAAAACCAAACAACAACAACAACAAAAAACCCAACCAAAAAACCCCGGAATATTATAGTGGTCAAACCAGAGGTTCAGCTCACACTCTGCATCACCCACCCTCTGCGGTGGTTTCCCTCCTTTGGCTGCAGCCAAACCCAGCCGCTCACTCACTCCCCCCACCCAGGGTACAGGGGAGAGAATTGGAAGGGTAAATGTGAGAAAACTCATGGGTTGAGATAAAAACAATTTACTAATTCAAATAAAATAATAATGATGATAACAGTAATAACAGAATATGCAAATGAGTGATGCCCAGGGCAGTTGCTCACCACCCGCCGACCGATGCCCAGCCTGTCCCAGCCAGCGATCCCAGAGCAGAGACAGTCCCCAAACCCAAACCGCAATCCCAGGAGAGCCAGAGCCCGAGCCATCCCCGAGAGAATCCCCAGCTTTCCGCTCAGCCCTGGGCAATGTCCTGCCCATGGGGGACAGGAGATGGAATATCTCATTGGCAGAGCCAAATGCCAATGGGGGGTTTGCTAATTACTGCGCTTCCCCCCTCCCAGCCCTTTGCACTTGCAGACCAGCAAAACACAAAGTCCTTGTACTCCCAGCAGCAACTAAAAACACAGTGTGTTATCAACATTCTTCTCATCCCAAATTCAACACTGAACCTAAAACCCAACTCTTCTGGCTACTAAGGAGAAAATTAAATCTATCCCAGAAAAACCAGGACACCCTCTACAAAACCATTCTAGCAGCAACAATAACGTGTGAATCTACAGCAGCGGATGCTGCCAGTGCCTGTATTTTAAAATCTGGAAGTTATTTAGGATGGAGAAAGCTGAGTGAGTGAAAAGGAGATTTTTAATACTCTCATGTAATGGAGACACGAGAAACACATGGGATGCTGGAAGACAGAAGCCTGGCAATTATCTAAGGAGGTACTTTAAGACTCATCAGAAAATGCCATCTTTAATACTCACTTTCACCACCAATGTTGTGTGCATAAAACAGAGACCCCATTCCTATAAATCCTCCCCACGAATTTCTGCATTAATTGCTTCAGTAGAATCAGTGTCAATAACTCATTTTAAAATCTTTTTCCACATAAAATTCCCCACACTCTTTTCTTCACAGCGTCAGGTAGACTTGGCCACACACTAGCAGTGTAGGGAGAGGGAACTGGAGAGCAGCCTTCTTATCATTCCAGAAGAGTACACAATTATCTTCTCCAGACAAAAATAGAACTCCGGGAGAAAGCATCACCTCCTCCTCATCCCAGCGAGTTTCAATCCAGCTTCTCTGGTTTCTTGGGTGAACTGGGGAAGGCTAAGAAGGTCATGGAGCAACGGGAGGAGCAGGTGGCAGTTTCAGCCTGTTCCCCTCCCCGTGCCCAGTACTGTATCTTCATTTTATCACATCTCTTGCTCTGCAGAAGGAAGCACACCACACTAGTCGTGTGCACATACGTGTCTGTGCTGTTTATGAAGAGATACAGCAAAGCCACAGCTTCCCAAGAGGCACATACAAGCCCTATGGCACTGGATCACAGCAGAGGTTGGAGCATGACGCAGAGCACTTCTGCAGAGGTCAGTTATTGGGAATTAAATAATTATTGACACTGTATTTGATTCTGCATCTTAAGGATCCTTTGAATAGGATTTGTGCTGCGGGTAGAAAATTAGGGGTGAATTTGGACTGTTGAGTGTGGGGACAGAGCAGTATGACTGCCAGTAACGTTAATGACAGAGATGGAGAGCAATGCAGCTACATCCTCTGCACAACACTGACCTGGTTTGGCTGGGATAGAGTTAATTTTCTCCTTAGTAGCTGGAACAGCTGTGGTTTGGTTTCAGGGTGGGATTTGGGATGAGAACAACGTTGATAACACACTGATGTTTTTAGTTACTGCTGGGAGTCCAAGGTCATCATGTTTTGCCAGTTTGCAAGTGCAAAGGACTGGGAGGGGGAAGTGCAGTAATTAGTAAACCCCCAACTGGTATTTGGCTCTGCCAATGAGATATTCCATCTCCTGTCCCCCATGGGCAGGACATTGCCCAGGGCTGAGCAGGAAGCTGGGGATTCTCTCGGGGATGGCTCAGGCTCTGGCTCTCCCGGGATTGTGGTTTGGGTTTGGGGACTGTCTGTGCTCCGGGATCTCTGGCTGGGACAGGCTGGGCATCGGTCGGCGGGTGGTGAGCAACTGCCCTGGGCATCACTCATTTGCATATTCTGTTCTTACTGTTATTATCATTAATATTTTATTCCAATTAGTAAGTTGTTTTTATCTCAACCTCTGAGTCTCCTTGCCTTTATCCTTCCAATTCCAGATTTGGGGGTGGGGAATGAGACAGCAACTGTGGGGGGCTGCAGCCAAAAGAGTGAAACCACTTCAAACATTCAACATTTCCCTGCAACATCCTTTACCAGTTTGATAAGAGAAATTAGCGTCACGATCTCTGAATTACAGACCCTGTGCTCCCTCTGAATAACACTTATCCTGCAGACTCGTGATTGCACATGCTACTTGGAGACACACTCCAAAGCTGGAGAAGATTAGCAGTTTGATATTTTTGTCATTTGACACATATTATCAGCAGCATGTTGTGTCATCCCAAGCCAGGAAAGCTGTGATGCTCCTTGTTTGCTAAAATAATCTGTCAACACTGAACATGTTTCAGTCAATCCCACATCACGATCACTGAAGCTGGGAGGTCCCATCCCTCCTGACTTCAGGGCTGAGCTGCATCACAAAAAGCCTGGGAGACAGGTAGGGGCTGTCAAACAAAGTCTCCAGTCTGAGATAGAAATTGATGAGGTCTTTAACGCATGACACCTATAGAAATGGTCGTCCTCACAAGAAAATGCTCCCTATTATTAAAGAGCATCAAGACTGGGCTTGGAACTGAAACCAAATCTACATTTTGCTTTGATCTCTTCCTCACTGACATCACAAGATCAGTTTGTAACCCTGAGCACTCACAGACATTACTAACACCCGTCCTGAGGCTTCCTAATGATGTTCACAGTGAGCACAGGGCAGATGCTGCCAACAACACAAACTTCCTTAGAATCACAGAATCGTAGTGGTTGGAAAAGACCTTTAAACCCTGTCTGATCCCTCCAGGGATGGGGACTCCACCACTGCCCTGGGCAACCCCTTCCAGTGCCTCAGAACCCTTTCAGCAAAGAAATTCTTCCTCACATCCCATCTCAACTGCCCTGGCCACAACTGGAGCCCATTTCCTCTTGTCCTGTCCCTTGCTCCTTGGTTGAACAGACCCACCCCCACCTCTCTCCACCCTCCTCCAAGGGACTTGGACAGAGCCAGAAGGTCTCACTTCAGCCTCCTTTTCTCCAGGCTCAACACCCCCAGTTCCCTCAGCCGGGAACTCAGCACACTTGTGCTCCAGACCCTCCATTCCTTGTGGCATTGGAGACAATGGACAGCAAAAGCAATTGCTACAGCCACATGCCATGAGATCCACCAGAGAAGCAGAAACCATACCAGGAAGCCATAAAAAATTGAAATGAGAGATTTTGAATCTTTAAGTTAAAGACTTGGGTAAAGCTCACAGGTGGGAAGCAGAGATGCAAGACAACTATGACCCCCACAGATATAATTTACATATAATCCCAGCCTGGTTTGGGTTGGAAGGGACCTTAAAGCTCATCCAGTCCCAACCCCCCTGCCAGCAGCAGGGACACCTTCCACTAGACCAGGTTGTTCAAAGCCTCATCCAGCCTGGCCTTGTTTCACACCCACGGAATCCCCTATGGCAGATCAAACTAATCTCATGTAAAGGGACAGTGTCTGGAAATGGAGCTGCAAGCCAAGATTTAAGTGGACTTCTGAGCAAAAGAAACATTTTTTTTCCCCCCTAAATGCCCAGATCAATCTCCTAATCCTGGAATTGCAGATTTATTCAACAAGGTGTGTTTTCTGCACAATGTATTTCTCTTATATATCAGGCAATAAAATCTTAACATATTTGTCCACTAAATCTCTTTGCTAAACTTTCCATCCAGACTTCCAAATTAATTTCAGAAAACTTTTAACAGAAACCTGACCACCTGCTCCACCTTCCTTTTCTCAAGCTCCCCACAAGGATCTCTGAAGCAAGTGGAACACAAAAGTACATTTTCAGTGAGCAGTTAGCACTTTTTGTTAAAAATCTGTTAAATTGTCCTTCAGGAACAAGTAGAAAAACTTTCTTGTAAGAGCTCTGCATCTTTAAATCAAAATACTTAATTTATACCATAAATTTCCTTCCTTATAGAAGAAGAAAGTGTCCTCCACAAGTCAAGCAAAAAATTTTCCTAGGAGTCAAGTACAAAAGCTTTTTCTTCAAAGAGCAAAGATGAGATGCAGTTTAAAGAGACACTTCCAGGGAAAGAATAAAGAGAGTTCAAGTCCAGGACGAATACAGCTTGGATATATGAGGCAGTTTCTTCTCTTGGTGGTTCAACAAGAAGGAAACCTCCCTCCTGAGAACACGTTGCCACGGGGACCGAGTACGTTTGTTGCAATCTGATGTGAGAGACAAGGATCTTCATCCAAAGCCAGGAGAGCAAAAATCTATTTTCTTGGACACAAAGTAAGGACGACAAGTTGTCTTCTAAAGAAGAGATTGTTCCCAATCTATTTACCACAGTCCTATCCCTCCAAGAACGCCAAAAGGAGATCTTTCTAAAAGAAACCAGCAATAAAAAACCTTGACCATGAGTTGCAAAGTGCTGGAAGGAGGCTCTG
>NW_010301439.1:0-4419 GCF_000700745.2 Antrostomus carolinensis | reverse complement strand
CAAGAACAGCTGTAGGTGAAAGGAGACCTTTGCCAACGCTGAACCACCTTGTTTTTCCTCCACCTTTTTTACATGCAAGTATTTTGATCCCAGAACAAAAGGGACTGCTCGTTTTCAAAGGTTTGACTTAGATCTGCAGCTGATAAAGGAAGAGAGACTGTAGCCTAGTTTAGAATAACCCATGGCAGCTTTAAGTAAAGCAGGTATGGTACCACCATCACCTGCAGGAGCATCAGCAAAGCTCCCTCTCCTCCTTGGTGCATCACTAAAAACAGATTCATGACTCAATGCAGCTCCATGGGAATGTTGCACGTGCAGGACTCTCCTTGAGCTCTCAGTCATCTAGCAGGCAAGTCTGATGTCAACCAAGCAAAACCAGCCCACCAGGATACACAGTTACGCTCCTCAGCCGGGAACTCAGCACACTTGTGCTCCAGACCCTTCCCCAGCTCCGTTCCCTTCTCTGGACACGCTCCAGCACCTCCATGTCCTTCTTGGACTCAGGGGCCCAACACTGAACCCAGCACTCCAGCTGCGGCCTCACCAGTGCCCAGTGCAGGGGGAAGAGAACTTCCCTGCTCCTACTGGCCACACTGGTGCTGATCCAGGCCAGGATGCCCTTGGCCTTCTTGGCCACCTGGGCACTCTGCTGGCTCATGTTCAGTCAGCTATCAATCAATACACAAAGAAGCAGCATATGATGTAAAAACCAAAATTAAATCCATAATAAATTCCAGACAGCAAATCCGCAAACACATATTAACAGCTAAACAAAATACAATACAAGGAGAAGACATATTCCAGAAGGAAGTCTCAATGAAATTCAAGAAAAATCTGCATTTCAAAACAGTCTTTATCAACTCTTCCTGATCACACCATGGAACATCCCAGCCTTGAGACTGCTTTTCCTGCCACCATCAGTTTCACAGCCATGCCTAAAATTAAGAATTAAGGGAAGTCTAACACAGGGATGCTGTGTGGGAGAGAAGTGCTTTGATGGCATAGAGAAGAAGAGACTTAAATTCTCTTGGAGTTTTTCATCAACAGCTACACAGGGCTGACCTATGAAATGCTTTTGGTATATACATGGAAGACTTTTGGGGCTCACAGTGCAGCCTGAAACCCTGCAGAACCTCAGAGATGGGACCCCAACCTGCACCACCGACCCCTGAGTGAGATGCCCCCTGGACTGGGCGTCCTGCTCGCCCCTCGCTGCAAACCTCACCCAGCACCATTACAAACACTGGATGGATGCTTGGAACTTCCTTGTGCAGGGTGCTTATACACAGTCATTAAGGTTGTCTGTTCATTGATTGGATTCCAACATGTTAATGAGCAATCTTTTCCTGCCACCATCAGTTTCACAGCCATGCCTAAAAATTAAGAATTAAGGGAAGTCTAACTAATTCCTAATTCAGTTATTGTTCATAAAGGATTTACAAATTTTGCATTGGGATGTTATAGCTCATCAAGCAAATCGTGAAGGCAAGAAAATCCCCCAAAAGGCAGCTGCACCCCTTCACCAACTCCATAACGAACTCATGAGAATTACCACCTCTTGGGTCTCTAAAGTCACAAACATCTTGAGGTTCATCTGACAGAGAGAGGGGGCACCTTTTGGGAAGCACAAGCCCAATGTTTGTATAGTCATAAATACAGGAACAGGTTGTGCAGAGAAGCTGTGCTGCTCCTCCCTGGAAGTGTTGAAGGCCAGGTTGGATGAGGCTTTGAACAACCTGGTCTAGTGGAAGGTGTCCCTGCTGCTGGCAGGGGGGTTGGAACTGGATGAGCTTGAAGGTCCCTCCCAACCCAAACCCTTCTGTGATTCTATAAGACAGTCAGGTTTCTTTTTGAAGCACTCAGGAGACCAAAGCATTAACTTCAAGACCTAACTATTAGTTTTACACGACTCTACTTGCATTAGAAGAGTCTCCAAATATATATTACAAAGACTTTTGACCTTTGGAGCGTTTCAAAGAGATGGTGAATGTTTTGTCTTAATTTGAAGTATACACAAAACCACAGTTGTTGAAGGCATTCAGGTTGTCTCACTTTCCAACAGCTGAGTCCTGACACACAATTGACAGTGTCAGATGCAAAGTTTATCATTAAACTTTATTTTATGGTAGTTTATAAACTTATTTAGTAATAAACTACCTGAGAAGAAGCAAGAGCTGTGCTTTGTCTGACTACCCCACTCACTGCCACTGGAGTCTGTGCAAGTCAGACTGGGATTTTTTATTTTATTTTATTCTTAATTCCATTTTGTGCATTTATGGCAGTGTGATGATTTCAACTATTTCCTCTTTTCCTGTCAGTTCTGATGACCAATTGCATCGTGATCCAAATCCTTTGTATTTTTCACAGCCCAACATTTCAAATGCAGCTTTAAAAACCGTATATCACAGGAACATGAAGACATTACCATTTAAAAAAAACCCAAACAAAATCAAAAACCCCCAAAAAAACTCCAAGACCCAACATTTTTCAGCAGCAACTAAAGCAAAATAGCAAAAAACCCCTGTACTTGCTCCTATATCAGTTTCAAGGGCAAGTGCAGAGATTAAGGGCTGTGCTATGTACTAGATCTTCACCCTATGCAAGGTGAAGACAAATCTTCCTCTGGTATCTCAGCAGGTTGAGTGGTACCTGAGTTTCATCCTTCTTATCAAAGTATTGTGATATTGTTTGAAGACATTTCCATATGTGAGCAGCCCCACCTGACTTCATTGGGAGCAGCCACAAGTCTTCTGACCATAAATACTCCCAAAAGCTGCAGAATCTGCCCTCAAGTATTGTTTAACACTGGGCTTCACAAAGAGCTGGGGTCACCTCTTTGCAACACCAAATATGATAAGAAGTTAATAAAAAGCATAGTAAGAACTTCCCAAATGGTTTACTCACAGTAGACGTCCACTCTTATAGACTTGATGGCTGGTGAACCCAAGCCGTTCTCAGCCTTGCAGTAGTAGCGTCCTCCTTGGTGTCGCTGGATGTTGGATATCCTCAAGGTTTCATTGAAGACACTCGAGTCTTGAAATCTGTCAGAGGCACTTCCTGCTGTTTTGGTCCACCTGATCTGAGCAAGCACCAAAAAAAAGTGTTACTTTAAGTCTGTAAAAGTGAGTGGAGTACAGATCTCTTCACTGAACCAAAGACCACGTGTGCAGTGGACAGGATTTTGTGTTGGAGGACTCAAGGAACCTCTCTAGAAAATGGAATAGGTCACACTTACAATTTAACACTTCATCCCAGAGCCCCTGAATAGTAATCTTGCATTTTCATAGAATCACAGAACAGTTTTGGTTGGAAAAGACCTTTAAGATCATCAAATCCAACCAAAAACCCAACACTGTCAAGTCCACTACTAAACCATGTCCCTCAGCACCACACCTACACGTCTTTCAAATCCCTCCAGAGATTGGGACTCCACCACTTCCCTGAGCAGCCTGTGCCCATTTTTCCTAACATTCAATCTAAGTCTTTGCTGGCACAACACAAGTAATTTCCTCTTGTCCTGTCACTTGTTTACTTGGGAGAGGAGACCAAGACCCACCTCGCTACAACCTCCTTTCATCCTTCTTATGACCCTCTCTTAGAAATAGTTGATTACTTTTGATAGAAACACTCCACAGAAAATAAATACCAGTAGCAGAGATATGGAGAACAACTCAAGCCACCATCAGTGACACACACATGGAACAGCTGCAGAAAAATTCCCCTCTAACAGCAATGAGCAGAGCTCACCAGGAAAGGTGTCTGTACTCAAGCATGGAAGTTTTAAATGAAAACTTTCCATGTTCATGTCCATTTTCATTGAAATCATATTCATGAAAGATGAGCACATCCAGGGAGGAGCAACCAAAGAAATTGTTTGGTGTGAGGGTGGTGAGACAGTGTCCCAGGTTGGCCAGAGAAGCTGTGGAAATGTTCAAGGCCAGGCTGGATGAGGTTTTGAGCAACCTGGACTAGTGGAAGGTGTCCCTGCTGCTGGCAGGGGGGTTGGGACTGGATGAGCTTGAAGATCCCTTCCAACCCAAACCAGTCTGGGATCCTATGGGCTTCAGAGGCTGTAATTACAGCAAATGAGACAGCCAAAAAATTGTCATCTCTTTCTGGCTCGTTAAATTCACAAGCCCAAGTGGCTTTGCCCTCCTGCCAGGTGACCTGTGTAACCCTCACCTGGTTCTGCTGCTTCAGGATAAAGCAAATATACCCAAGTGCACATCTCCAACATTCGGGCTGCGTGTGAGTGAGATGTTATTAGCGCTGCTATATTTACCACTCTCAATCTGCCTGTACTTCTATTCTCAACTCTTGGCTCTGGGGCTTTTTAAATCATCCATATCAATGTGCTGCAGGATAATTTTGGAACACACACCCAGCTTCTGCAGGCTGCAAACTACCATTTCATCATAT
>NW_010301438.1:0-27536 GCF_000700745.2 Antrostomus carolinensis | reverse complement strand
CCCTGTGCTGCTGGGGGGAGGAGGTGGGAATCAGGTGAGAAGTTAAGCCCATGGAAGAAGGGAGGGATGGGGGAGGTGTTTTAAGATTTGGTTTTATTTCTCATTATCCTCTTGTCTGATTGGTAATAAATTAAATTTGTTTTTTCCCCCAAGTCGAGTCTGTTTTGCCCGTGCCAGTAATTGGTGAGTGATCTCTCTCTGTCCTTATCTCAACACACAAGCCTTTCATTATATTTTTCTCCCCGCTGTCCAGCTGAGGAGGGGGAGTGATAGAGTGGGCTTTGGTGGGCATCTGGCATCCAGCCAGGGTCAACCCACCACAGTCCAGCACTTTAACTGAACTTGAATATTAGGGTAATATTTCACTTGTATACCTCCTTTGAAATGTAGATTAATATTTTTGTGCTTTATTCCTTCTCTTATCATTCCAGTCTTCTTTTTGAATGTCATGCAGATCTCACATTGTCTCTTTACAAAAGGAAATGCTTCCTAGCTGAACATTCACTTTTCTTGTGGACAGTAATATATTAATTTCATTTAAAATGAGTGGCAGCTGCAAAATTCTGTTTTATTTTAAAATCCATGAAAATGGATGAGCAAAGTCCAGATCCTCAGATTCTGAGTAATGATAGCAACAATCCCTTATTGGTAAAATCTTTATAACAATAGATCCAAAGGTTTTCTATGCATATGTAAGTCAGAATAATAAGTCAATTTTTAAAGCTCCATTTAATTTTATCATTTTACTTATTTCAACATATGAAACTGGAGCAGTAAAAATAAAGCTTTTGGGGTTATTAGTGATTTAGCAGTGGCTGCATTTGACTTCTACTGCTGCTACCCAAAAAAGGTTGCACTAGAATCCAAACAGAGTGATTTGTGTTAACCTTTCTCCTATTGAATAAGCAAATAAGCCAGCGCTGATTGAATCTGGAATTAGAATACTTAAATATTATATGATACATATAGGCATACTGATGATTGTATCTTTTGATATAAAATGAAAAATGATAGCTGATTAAGTCTGAAGGGGAAAGATTTAAATCACAACTATTTAAGTACAGTGGTATTCTGTTCTATTTGTTTACTATTTCAATTACAGTACAGGAGAATCATCTTCTGAAAAAAAATGCAGGAGTTTGATATTTAAGAAGATTTTAAAATTTATTTATTTATTTAGATTTTTTAAGTTTAGATGGGTAATTTCCTATCAAATCTGCCTGTCTGTATTTCATAAATGTCCAACCAGTAGACCAGGTTGCCGTAACGTGAAGGAATCACCTGCTGGTGTAGAAGGAACATGTGTGCTTTGCTGCTTATTCTTCCAAACACTCAGTTATTCCAGTTTTGTATTTCAAATGCTGCAAAAGCAATACTGAAAAGGTGCCAAGTATTCTACACACCAACAGCAAAGCACCTGTCCTACTTGAGGTAAAGTGCAGCAGTACTTTGCTTGAGGGAAGGCTTCACACAGGGATTATAATTTGGTCCATGTAGATTTATGTTATCTGGGCATGGACCACATGCTTCTCTTGATATTAATCAGTGGTTCTGAGAGTAAACTCTTCATGACTGTTGGAAAGAGTAAACTGTATTCCAGACAGCTCTCCTTATGCACTCCCATGTAGACTTTCTGTCATGCTAATTGCTGGAGAAGTGTAATTTTTATGTTGGTGGTCTTTGAGTTAACATGGCAAGTGGAAAAACGCTTTCAGAAGTTATGTAATTGTTTGAGCGTCTGTCATGCTGCATGAGTAAATGTTCTGAAAATTGCCTGTTGCAGTTACATCATAAGAAAGAAAGGGCCCAGCCTTTTAAAGGCTCAAATTTCCTAGGCTGATGTCATTCAAAGTGAATAGTATTAGTTTTGAAAGGCAAATTGGATCCAGTGTTTATAGAAAAATCTGGATTTGCTAAAATAGTAAGTGTGTCAGTGCTTACAAAGGGAATGCTGTGAATGAAAGGCGATGAACCCAGTTAAACTATGCGTATTTAAATAGTATCAGGATCAATTTCAGTAATCCCTTGTGGTATCAACAATTCTTTTCTCTTGAACCTGAAATTTTATTTATAACCAGCACTGGGATAATTCTATTAAGTCTATTTTCTGAATATCATCATAGTCAATGCCAATTTAAGACTATTTGGAGCAAAAGGATGGTAAGGGGAATCATTAACATACATACACAGAAATCAATCTATTCTATCTGTTTGCCAGCTGACCTCAGGCCAAAATAGATTAAAGATCAAAAGTAGTCAAAACGGAAATTCTGTGCCATTATGAAAGGCTTCAACGTGTCTTCTATTAAGTGAGTAATGAACCTTTAATTTTGGATTAGCATGTTTACAGTTGCAGCTTGATGTTTGATTCACAATTATGCATGGTTTTGATAAGCAGAGGTGATTTAGACTCAGAAGGAACAGTGAAATGTTCATTGTGAGTGTAAATATTATTTTGGTTCCAGGTACAGAGAAACAGAAATAGGTTTTGAAGACTGGATGGTTGATCTTAATTGAAAACCAGCAGCAAAACATGAATATTTCCAGCATTAAAAAAGTTGCTTTCAACCATCTAGGTGGAAATTATTCCCTGTAATGTTTAGGCTTGTGAATTCCAATTCACTTACATATCAAGGTATTTCAGCAATACGTAGAGGAATTATAAGTTCTATAATTTACTAACAAATTGTCAGTGAAATTAATATTTGTGAAGTACTAAGGTTTTCCCACAGTAACTTTCTGGTAGTGACAAATTTTCACCTATTTTGCTTCAGTGATCTTTAATTTTGTTTGATGTCATTCTAAAATATGATAAACTGGTAGTGACAGAAGGATGAAAGGCAAGATCTTAGTTAGTCTTATGACTTAATAGTGCCCCAATATTTTAATTTTATTGTATTGTTTTCTGTAGTTACACTGTCCAGTTTTAATAATATAATATATTGATGAGACATTTTTCCAACTTTCCTCTATAAGTAGAAAGCATGTCTTTTGAACATTTTAGTTAATGCTTGAGAAGATGGACTGTTATAAAAGGTGAAGCTTTATGTGTTTTGATATAATTACTAGAAGTCCTGACTTGTTTTGGGGTGTGCTTCTTCTCCCCTCCTTCCTCTTCCAAGATTAAAAAAACAAAAACAAAAAAGAAATGAACAACAAGAAAAAAGCCCCCAAAAGCCCCAAAACCAAAATGAACAAAAAGCCCAAATCAAAACAACTTTAAATTATTTCCAAATCATGAGTAATCTTTCATTCCTCACATATAACACTTTCATACCCCCAGTAATTTCAAAACCCAAGATACCAGCCTACCACTAGCTTTTTTTTTTTCTCAAATAGACAGTCAAACAACAATCTGAGCTTTAAATTCAGCAGATATGCAGATCAGATGCTGATGGTGTGTATTCCCTTAACTTCATGAAAATTAGTTCTAATGTGCCAAGTTTAAGTAGCAAAGTGTCTGGCCCATTAACTTGCCCCAGAGAGAACAGTCATGGGAGGATCAGAATTAGATATCATAACGTGGATGCACAGCATTGAAAAGACATTTTTTTTTAACTTGTAAAGTGAGCATCTAATAGGAACTCCCGCTGTAGATAATGTCCTCTTGTGACTTGTATCTCCTCAGAGAGAATTTTTGCTTTCTGGTTATGTGGACATAATTTAGAAGAGTGTTAATAGTAACATTTCCTTTTCAAAAGTCATTAATATAGAATAGAAAATTCTTACCTCCCTTATTTTTATTTACAGTTAATTCTATCTACATTTAGCACTACTTGATAATTTTAGAATTTCCTTTAAAAAAATAGCTTCACCTTTTGTTTTCTCTGTTCTGTTAACAATTTTGGCTTCAGAAACACCTGAACTACTGTTTGTATGCCTAGCCTTACAGAAAATTGCAAATGAGATACCTTAAACAAAGCAAAAAGACATTACATTCTAGTCTTGGACATTTTTTAACATTAATAATAAAATTAACTTTACTGCTCTTTAAATAAATGCGTCACTAAAAGGAAGATAAAAAAACCTGTGAATTACTATCTGGGTTTTGTACAGAAAAAATAAAAGGAAAAGACAAAGGCTCTTCTTTGCAAGGTTGCACTCTCACAAAGCAAGAAGTCATATATTGACTGGAATAATTCATTCCATCATGCATTGCATGTCTTCAGAGCAGAACTGTGAAGTCAGTTTCTTCTGACAGAGGTGCCTAGAAGTCTCTGTGTAGACTTCAAGTAAGTTGGTGAAAAAAGCCAAATATTTTGCAAGAGAGAAAGTGAATTAAGCAATTTTGCTTCAATTTTGAAAGTTGTCATGCTAGACTACCAGCAACTTGTTTTCACGTATAACTGCTTATAAGTCCTGGTGATTTGTGATGCCAGTGTCGTAAAGGATGTAATAAAACTTTGAGGTTTTATTGCAGTTCATAGAACTTTAGGACACTGGATTCCTGTAGCATTGCTTTCGACTACCATTGGTGGTTTCTGGCTTTACAGATTATGATTTTTGTGTAACAGCATGATATATTCCATACTGATATCTATGTATATTAAGCTAAAATATAATTAAAGTAGTTTGGGCAACAATATTCTAATATCCATGTGTTGGGGTTTTTTGTTTTGTTTTGTTGGGGTTTTTTTTAAATAATTGTCCAACTTCACATTAAGCAATGCTCATGCTAAAGTACTGTACTATAAAACGTAAGTAAAATATCATTAATAGTTTGGTAACTTCTTCATGCAGGCTTTGTTTTGTTTGAGGTTTGCTAAGTTTAGTTGCACAGACATCTAGGGTCATTGATACTCAAAATGCCTTGGACTTTTTGTGGTTTTTCTGAACTGCTGGTGAAGACTGCATTTATGCAGAGAGTTGGGTTTTGATCGATCCCATTTTTACTGAAACAGATTGTTATCCTCAATAGCTTAGAGTTGGATGCTGTATTTACTGATATACAAAGTTCAGGCTACTATTTGCACGCTTCCTTCGTGGATGTACCCCACTTTTCTGTGTGTAGTTGCCTGTGCGTGGCTGTTTGGAAAATGAAGTCTGTGTCTGGATATTGTGAGTAGAGAGGCTAATATGGGATGAACTTTGAGTCAGGCTGAAGGGGAAAATAGATTGGGAGACATAAAGGAGTTTGCAGTTTAGGTCTGGATGCTGTACTGGGACTTTGGAAAACAGGGCTGGGAAAAGCTCTGAGAAGGAAAAGGCTGGCTCAAGTGGATCTGTAGAAGAGATGTGGATAGGGAAGCTGAGTGATGTGCAGGGCCAGGCTCTAGGCATGTACCTAGCATGATACAGGTAACCAAGATTCTGGGTAGGGCAGGAACATGTTCACAGTTTTAATAAATGAATTAACATATTTCTTTGGTTTTATTTTTCACTCTTACAAATACACATTGGCTTTAAGGCCTGAGTGCATGGATTTCATTATATGTTATCTATATTTAATCATTAGTAGTTGGTCTTTACTGAAAAGCAAAAAAAACCCCTCTTCTCAGTGGTTATGTTACTATAGTTACCGCACTTCTCCATTCTTTTAAAAGGACCTTTCTGTGAATAGAAATTTGTTTACAAGAATTTAAAACCATTGGAACAGCGTGGCTGCATGTCCTTTACCCCTGAAGAAAAAAGGACATGTGAATTGTCTTATTAGTCCCTCATTGAATGATTGCAGCAATTGCTTGACCTTCAGAGAAATGGGACACTGGCAGCGTTCTCCAGAGGCTGGTGTTATTAGTGTTTGCTGACCTCGGGGAACTGGGTGACCTCCATTTCACCTTCCAATCTCCCAACACCAAAACGAAGCAGTATTTTGCAACGTAATGTGAATAAAAGACAAAGGATTGTTGTTTTTATATATAGGGGAAGAGTGAAAGAGGCTGCTGTAACTTTGATTAAAAAAAACAATACAATACAAATCCATCTTGTAACAAATAAAAAGACTAGGCTTCTATACATACTTTGACACTGAATTTCAAATTTAGGGTTTTTGCTCGGAGGGTAGTGGCATAAACCTCACTGAATATGCTACAGTTACTGGTTTTTTTAGGAAGAGGATGGTCCGTATTGTCTTATATCAATTACAGAATCATCTTTCCCATTCCATTCATGATAGTACATTCTGTGCAACCACCACAGGCATGTTGTTAAGTATTCACTTTTTCAAATTGGCAGGTAACTTGTTTTGTTTTTGACAAACAGGCTGCAGTTAACATAAAATATTAGGCTACTGTTATAAAATGCACTAATGATTCCACCAACGTTTCAGGAAAAAATGTCTCTTTTATTGGTACTATTTTCAGCTTACTGAAAAAAACAATTGATGTATTCTTTTCCTAGTCGTTATTGATAATGTTTGTGGTAGAAGCTTGAAATCTTTCAAGTTAAAAAAGAAAAATCAAATTCAAGCATGTTCTTTTTTAGGTTTAAAATTTTCGTTCACAGAAGCTGCTTATGTACTTACCTATGTGTATGTTTGTGTGTATGTATGCAGTGCAATCCTCTGTAATCACAGCATATTATCACCTGATGATGTCAACAAAAATGAAATTATTTGGACCCACCTTGTCAGCAACAAAGTTTGCTGTCTTTCAGAGTGCTTTTTTTCCTGTTCCTTCACTATAACTGACTCGGTTTTGGCAAATTAAGATTTTGGTCAGTGACTTAAAGTCATGCTTCTTTTGCAGCCATGCCAATTCTGCATCTATCCCTAGTAAAGAAGGTATAATAGTAATTATAGTGTTATTGAATATACCAGTCTTGGCATCCTTTAGCTATCCTTACCAATCTGGCAGGACTCCAGAAATTGTTCACGGATGCATGAATCAGGTTTTTAAGAAATGTGTGTAGACAAACGCTTACCAGGTCTTCTAGTGTATAACTTGAAAGTGTTGTGAAATGCCACATGTCTGACAGACTGCCTCAACACTACATTTTCTCTAAGACTAAGAGGAAGAAAAATTCAGCCTTTCCCCTTATTTTTTGGCTGAAGATTGAAATAGTTGGAAACTGAACTCCAGCAGTGGGTGAAAACTGTATGTGAGATGCTTTAGAACAGGCACCCAAGTTTCAAACAAATGATGGATTAACACAACGTGCCAAATCTGCTGCTATTTGATGTCAGGCTAATTAGCCCTTGCTATTTGTCAGTGTATTAAAGCAACTTGATTTGGTCCTACTGGTGGAAAAACTGAGTTGTGTGGTTTATTGTTTAGATGCAAGTGTCACTTTAGGTAAGTTAACCTTTCATCATCCCAGAGGAGGAAAGGCCATAAAAGGTAAGCAGATCAGTTTGGAAGACAAGTGTTATGTTGGTAGATAATCCTCATCTGAGGGTAGCTACCTTTGTGTCTTCTGCTGTACCTTACAGTAAGATCTGAAAGCTGTACACTTCCTCTCCAATGTGCTTTGGAAATGGTTCTAAAACTGAATTTCAACAGAGCTGTATATGTGAAATTCATTGAAACTGATTTCTTGCTGTGAAATAAATTATGTGTTGCATCATAATGCATCATAAATATATTCCTGCTTAGAGATTTACATTTTTTATATCTGCGGTCTGAAAGCTCTGATATTTGTTTACACACATACCAAGATACTCTAGTAATGTTAATTGTGTATATAAGCTACATATCTGATTCTGTTTTCCCTTAAATCACACAAGCGACTTAAACTACCTTTCCTTTCAGGGGTCAATGTATGTATTGTTTAGAGTTCAGTGAAACAACAATCTTGTCAGAATATTGAAGCCAGGGCATTTTCAGACTGGAATGAATTCAGCTAACCAAATCACACTGCGGACTTTTCTGACACTGAAAAAAAATATGATATATTGTAGTATAAATTGGTCTTTGGCTCAGTACTGAATAACGCCTATAATTGACCTTGGATCATCTAATTTTTGTAGGAGTGTGTGACAAGGAAGAACTCCATATTTGAGAGCAACTCTTTATCAGAGGTCTGAAAGGTTTACTATCAGGTGGGGTGTAGGAGGGAAACAATTCTATAATACTTGTGAGCCATAAAGTGTACATGTTGTATATTTTCCATTAATAATCACTATTTTCTGTTGTTTCTAGTAATTTAACCATTAGCTTTTATCATTTTAACCTCTGTCATGCAACTTTAACTCAGAACAAATCCAAGTTGCATCATGGTTAAGTCATAGAGTCATACAATGGTATGAGTTGGAAGGGACCTTAAAGGTCATCTAGTTCCACTTCCCCTGCCATGAGCTATACTACACTTTTTTTCTCCACTCCCTGCTTCCAGTCCTCTCTTCTTGGAAACTGCCCAAGCACAGTGCCCTTGTAGTTATCAACATTGTTCTCAGAACAGTCTTCACTGAAACCAAAACACAGTGCTTTCTAACTACTAAGAAAATTAACCCTATCCTAGCAAAAATCAGTACAGCAGGGACACCTTCCACTAGACTGGGTTGCTCAAAGCCCCATCCAACCTGTCCTTAAACACTTCCAGGGAGGGAGCATCCACAACTTCTCTGGGCAGCCTGTTCCAGTGTCTCACCACCCTCACAGTAAAGAATTTCTTCCTAATGTCTAATCTAAATCTTCCCTTTTCCAGTTTAAAGCCATTACCCCTTGTTTTATCACTACCTGCCCTTGTAAAAAGTGCCTCCCCATTGTTCCTGTAGGCCCCTTCAGGTACTTGAAGGCCACTATAAGATCTCCCCAGAGCCTTCTCTTCTCCAGGCTGAACAGCCCCAACTCTCTCAGCCTGTCCTCATAGGAAAGGTGCTCCAGCCTCATGAACAATCTATTTCATAGATAAAATGGATATGATAGCAAAGTAATAATTAAAAAGTAGTTATAGAGGTGCATGTGTCATACATATATCTATAGTGTCAGAGCTACATGTATATGCAGATATAAAAAGTCCTTTGTCATCAAATGGATGGCAACTTTGTAGGTGGAAATGTCTGATCAAACAGTCTAGATCTGCTAAATATTTATGGACTATAAGTAAAGGTATAAGTGAACATGTTGTCCAATAAACTGTAATGTTTCTGGCTGTCATTTGTTCTTATTTACCTATATTCGTGCTTTCTGTCTTAGCAATCCAAAAGTGATAATTTATGTTAGAAAACTTTATAGAAACAACTAATGTCCATTAACAACCTAGGAAGCACTGTGGTGATGTTCGGGCAAGAACATTTCGACTGTCAAGTGTTTTATTTTAGATTAAGTAAAATTCTTAACTTCATATTTTATCAAATTGCAGAGAGTAAAAATTAGACTGTTTACCTTTTTCCTTAAGAACCCTGTGCATGCATAGAATGAGATCCCAAGTTGTAAGCCATACTTATGCATCTGGTAACTAGCAATGGGAAGCCTGGAATTCAGTTCTCTGTTCAGAATAACACTGACAGAGTATTCAAGTAGCGATGAAACACTGATGTATTGATTTATGTGTGCATCTACATGATTACTATGAACTGTCAGTCTAAGCATCTTATTAATATTAGGAAGAAGAACTCTGAGCAAGAGTGAACAATTATTCTGGATCTACAGAAAATAAATGAGAATTTCTGTGCAGCAGAGAGCTGGAAGATGGGTTTTTCATACCTCCAAGAATGGAGACATCCCAAGAATAGGAAGTGATAATGGGTTGCTGGGTGATTTTTGGGACCTGAGAGCCCTTAGGATGATTATGCTAATGATTTCATTCTTTGTTGGTGCACTTTCTCCCACAGCCAAAGACTCACTCTATGTAGTATCCTTGTTTAGTTTAGTCTTACTTCGTTTGTGACAGCTGCACTTGAAATGCCCAGAAGTGATGTGAAACTCAGGAGTCAGATTCACTGCCCTGCAAACTCTCGTAAAATCATATATTTTAAAGCAATGAGAGAAAATATTAGAAGAGAAGCACCAATGTTGAATTAATGTTGTGTAAGATTTTGTTTTCCAAATGCCTGTTTCTTTTTGGAGAAACGGCCTCAGCACAATCCAAATCTTTTCAAAGAGAGATCAAAGACAGTGAGTTGTGCTGAAGTAAAAGTGCTGATATGCTGAAAGCTTCAGAAGAATCCTTAGGGTGTTTGGGCCTCTGGTACTGGTGTATATATTTTAAGTGAATCAAAAGTAATTATCTCATAGCTGAAGGACGTGCTTAGTTCTGCAAGCTATTCAGACACTGTGAGGTGTACAGATACAAGAGTTTGAAAAGGAGATCCAGCTGCGTTTGGGGGAAAAAAAGAAAAAAAATGACATAACCCAATTGGGACTCTCAATAAATGACTCAGTCTTTTCTGAAAGTTGTATTTGATGTGATTCTTGTTCTGCAACAGAATTGTGTGCTCTATAGAGAGAATTTTCTGCCTAGGAAGTTGAAGTAGAACTGAAGAAATAAATAATTCATTGACCTAAGGCTGTGATACAGATAGGAACTGTAAAGCTTATACATCTGAGATCCCTTACAGTGCATGTGTGCACGAGTGTGGAAGGATCTTCCATGTTGTCTTAAAATTGTAAAATTGTGTGTCCTGTTGTTGTGTTAAATCTGGAACCTCAATCTTCAGAAGTACATGGTTCCAATTAAAAAGATGGTCCCCAGCTTTCCTCGCTACATCTAGCTGGTTGCTATTGACGGTCCCACAAGCCAGCTCTAGGCCTTATATATTGATGTGGCAGTCGGATGAGACACTCTTAGTTCTCAACTGCATCAACCCACTGTGTCATTTTAGATGATTTTTGGAGGCTCTTGGGCATTCAACCGCAAGAGCCATGTGTGTGGGGTTTGTTTTTTTGTTTCTTCATTTTGTGTGATTTTTTTAAAAAAAATAATTTCTGGTCTTGTTTATGTTCTACAAGCAAGTTGTTTTTCTAAGGGCTTGGAGTTGGCTGTCCTTGCGTTTGATTTACTGATTGTTCTTCCTGTTAAAGATTAGAAGTAAATGATTTGTAACATACGTAACTTTTTACTTTTGGGCTGTAATTGTTTAATGTGTGGAATGTCTGCCATGAATCAATAAAAGTGATGTCATATATCTGTCGGATGCTAGTAGTTTATCCCTTCAGGTATCATTTCTGACAGAACTCAGTTCCAAAGCCTACTTATCCTGACTTCTCTGTGGTGAAATACAAGTGAATAATCCGGCAAATGGGATGGAGGTATCAAAGTTCTAAAATTTCTAGGAGTTGTGAGAGGAGCAAAGGCTCAGGTCTGGGAAGAGTTCAGTAGGCTCTCAGAAGGATCAGACAGATATTCTCATACACCAAGATGGGAGCGCTTCGCCTTTTGACATGGCTAACCAAAGAGAGAGTCTGGGGATCCTGAGCTCAGTGTGGGGAGTGCTTTAAAAAAATAATGGATCAGAGAAGACAAGTATTAAGAATTGACATGTTTCTTTGGATTTCTGTATGTCCTATGTTAAGTATTATAGCTGCATGTGGGCATGTGTGTGTGCTTCAGCTGTTACCTAAACTGGGGGTCTGAATCATAAGATAAGAATACCCTTGGCAGAAATGTGGCTGCATCTGAAGTACTTGGCAAGGTGAAGGGCTCAACAATGGTTACAGCTCCTGGATAAATTGGTCTGTATGGTTCTTTTTCTATGATGGCATAATGTCCATTTATTCCATGTGGTAAATAAATATCCAAAACACAGTCTGACTTAGGTGTCACAAATGTAATCGTGGTGCAAAGAAAATATATGGCTTATGTGGTAGGTTTCACCAGCCCTGTAAGTATATACCTTGTAACTTTAGAGACTAGGACACAGACAGATTCCTAATGGAAGCTGCAGATATGAATGGGTGGGAAGCATCTAAGTGTTCATAGCATTATCACTGTATAAAATGGTGACCAAACCTATAAAACAGACTCCAAAACTATGATCCATATCAATTAGACTCTGAAAAGTCTAACTGATAGAGTCTAGGAAAAAAAAAAAGAAATTAATACTGATCTGTGTGGTAACTTCTATTGTCCTGTGACAGCCAAAGTGGATGGGCATGACATGAGCAAGACCCTAAGACTCTAGCAGTGAAATGTTAAAGGATACATATTTTATGGGGTACAAATGAGGGACTTATAAAGAATAAAATAAATGAAAGTTTACAATACACACTAGAGGGTGAAAGAAGGAGAGAGACAATGATCTTGTCTTACTGCATAGTTTCAGGTTGCTTCATCAAGAACTGCATCTTCCTGATTTTCATAGCAATGTCAGGAAGAAGCTCTGATAGCATCACGTAAATCAAAGGGCATGGTTAGGAATGGGTGTATACTGCAAGTGGTGGAAACAAAGTCTCAGTGGAAGATGGCTTCATGTTTTCAAAGGGTTCACAGGATCAAGACGTTTAGGAACTGAGTCACTGCCTACTGCGTTTGGAAAATCCTCAGACAAAATGATTCTGTGGAAATGTTCAAGGCAACCTCACAATATTCTTCCCCTTGGTTTGCCCTGCAAGTTTTACTCAATCCAGAATAGCAGGATTGGGTCTCAAGTCATTAGGAACAGATAACAGTTCTTTGTTCCTAATCTAGTCCTGAAATACATCATTTCTTAACACTACAGCCTTTGAAGGTGTGCTGACAATGTGTGTTTGCATCCTTATTGTGCATGTTCACTCATGCAATCCATTTTCCTTTTGATTGTTCAAGTTGGTACAGTAAAATGATTTCTGAAATGTGGGTTACTTTTCTCATAGATGCACTTAATTTGAATAAAGTCATTTATAAGAAAAGCCAAGAGAACCACCATCAGTCATCCCTAATATATTAGTAGACTTAAAAATCCTGCAGCTGAAATCAAACTTGATCTGGTTGTTGATGTATCTATGGTATTTGGGTCACAGTATGGCCATGATGAAGTAAAATAGTAAGATGATAGTGATAAGAGGAAGATTAATCACTTACCTAAATACAATTGAAAAGATGGCTTATGTACAAGCCATTGGTTTTCTGCCCTTTGATAAATGCATGTAACTTTTTTATTTATTTATTTTTTAATCCCAGGCTTAATCTGCTAATGGTCTTCACAGAAGGTGATTACTTTTTAGCTTGGTAGAGATTTGATTGGACTTGTGTTGCAACTGCAGTGAGCATAGCCTTTGGGATGGAGTCAGGTTGTCAAATCAAAGACAGTTATCTTCTGAAGTGTCTTTTTTGGTAACAGAAGTCTCTCTAGATTAAATTTGACACGGCCTCTTGTGCAGATTTGGTACTGTCCTAGAGCTCTGAAGCATCTTTTAATATATAAAAAAAGCATGAGTGCTGGTGTTGAGCTTGTATTTTTTTTGTTAGAGAAAATGCATATATACTTTCTGAACATAAGGTTGATCCACACACAGCTCAAGAGTGATCACAGCACTACCATTTATGTGAAAGCTGCGCAAACATTGTTGTCCAATATATGACTAATTCTCTTGTTTACCCTTCTTTCCCCCCAAATTCAGCATTTTTAACTATGTAACAAGCAGGTTTTCTCACCTTTTTAGTAGTGCTTGTAAACTGTTGCAGATTTGCATGTTGATTGACACACCAGTTACAGAATATTTTTGTCAAAGATTTAAATTGGGATCTCAAAAAGCAAGCAGTAGATGCAAGCAGCAATGTTTAATGAGTACAGAAATGCCAAAAGATAATGTTATGTGTAAAGGAGCATTTTTGCAGATGGCTCTTCCTTTATTTAGCCTTCTGGGTATTATGTACTGATACTGTATCTGGTTTTGAACTAAATGAGTAGGTCACTGTAAGATCTTGAAATTGATGGTATGACTTGTGATTTTGGTTTTTTTTGCCAGTACAAAACTCACGAAGCTCTTATAATAAAAACTTATATAACACAGCTACAAGATTTTGGAATCTAATCAGATATAAAATATGATATTAAGATTGATTTCACTGTCAATCTCCTGATGTCTGGGGGGAAAAAAAGGAAAAAAGAAATGTTAATAGAATTAACTGTGGCAAGTGCAGAAGAATAGTGCTTGATACTTTGTCCATTCAAGGAAGGAAAAATATAATGTGGTCAAAAATTCATATACATTGAATACTTTATGGGTATGTTAAGTAGGTGGAATTCTGTATTGTTACTGCAAGATTTAGAATCACAGCTGAAGTAACATAAAATTAAGAATCTGGCTTGAAGGTTCCATATAGCCACTGAAAATGTGACTTGAAAAGAGTGGCTAAAATGCTGCGATTTTGTGTGGCAATGTTGTTATAATAATCACGCCCTTTCTGCATAAAGGAAACCAAGCAGAAAACATGTACTTGTGAGCATCAAAGAGATGTTCAGCCTGCTTTGCAGGAAGGGCTTGAATGATGTTGCTTTATTTACTCGGAAAGTGAAACTTGACAGGGAATGCATTTCACCTTATACTCCAACACATTAAAAAAACCCAAAAAACCACAACAGAACAGTAGGTGCAAGAAGTAATAGCTAATAGGACATGAACAGATAGATTGAAGATGGCTATGCATATTTAAAAAAATAAATAAATAAATTAGCAACAAATAGAAATAGAGAGAGAGACTTTGAAATAGGTTTCTAGGTTTCATACCAGTAAGAACAGTTAGGGTAAAAGGCCTTAAGAGAGGCCTTTAAGAAAAATGAAAGATTTATGTAAGAGAATACATGAGATATTTGCATTAATCAGCAGAGGTTTGTATTTGCTGGTGCTCCTACACCCTTATTTTAGAAGGATACTGCCAAAAATAACCACAAAGGCAGAAAGACAGAAAATTTTATCTGTATTGCAGTGCTGTCCAAACTGCTCTGTAAAAAAATAAAATTCCACTTTTACTATATGGTTGGCTTGGATGTATAGACCTGTAGAAGATATGATTGTAATTGCAAATCACACAGGAGGGATATGTTCTGTCCTTTGGGCCAATCTTGTTTGGTTGCTTTTTTTTTGGTGCAGTTTATGCTGCATGTGCAGCATCTGAGCTGTGAGACCATTGTACCCTTGTGTTTTTTCAGCTCTCTCTTACCCTCTTTGTCACTCAATGAAAAAAGAATTATTTTGGGAGTCAAGCAAATTTGCCCATATCTTAACTAAAAGCAACAAATTGTCATTTAAGTGTTGTATAAATATATCAGATTTTATATTTTGTAGATTTTAGGGGACTGGCAGGTGAGAGACTCTGTCAGCTTCTAACAGTGCTTTGAAACAGAAATTATTTCCCCCACTACATCTTCTGTCACTGCCGTGTTGATTGCTACCATATCCATTCAGACATGACCAGAATCCCGATACGTCTATCAGCAGCACTTCTTCTGAATAATTATATTTACCTCTACTTACATCTTCCATATAGGCTAAGCCATAGCACCAGATAGAAATTGCTTGTCAAATATAGCAGCACTTACTATGCTTTGTTGTGTACTTCTCCTTCCCTTCATGCAAAGGCTGCTCATTTACAGCACTGCTTCTTGAAGAAATTTTGACCCCCTGGAGAGGCTCTGCACATCAGAAAATCACTGCCCGGCTTATCAAATGAGGCAGCCCTTTCTGAAGGGAAGATTACATTAGGAATTACAGAGAGCATTGAAGGTGCTGTTTCAGTGCAGTGGATTTGTTGCAAGGCAGTTCTCTGGCACATTCCCTGTTCTATGTTCCTCTCTGTAATCTCATCTGATCAGCAACTTCAGACGTCATTCATCACAGCTGTGGTGAATGCTGCCTCTCACTTCTAACCCTTCTCACTCGAGCTCTGTCCCATTGCCTTTTGCATTTCCTCACTGATTTCTCAGAACAATTTAAGCTCATCCATTCCCTGGCAGGCTAAACCATGCCCTACCATCTCAACTACAGGTGTCTGATCCCTTCCTTGATCCCAGTCTTTGTATCAGTATTGCCTGACACACCTACCTTCCCAGTATTGCCCCCTTGCTGAGTTGTATTTAAACTTGTTGAATCATATGGTGACAGAAATTACATTTTACACAGAAATTTTGTAGTGCATAAACACAGTCATGAAGCTCTGAATGATTTGGTGCCCATGTGCATCCCGGAGGGTGTTTGCCTTCACTTTTTTCCTAAGGGATTCCAGAGTTGGGAATCCCATGACATGATGAGGTGATGTATTCCAGTACTTCATTACACTTCTCACAATAAGTTTTTTTTCTCCAAATCTAACTTGTATGATGCTGCAGTTTAACCAGCCTCCCTCTGATACTGCTCATATTGCAATGCAAAGAGTAGTAACTCATCCTCCTTGCCTTCAACACAGCCTGCAAAGGCTTTTTCCCTCCTGAGTTATCTGAATAGACCTTCTAAAAACTACAGCAGTATAGGCAATACACCACTACAGTAAGTCCCCAAATCATTCATTAATGTCAAGACATAGGTGGAATCCTGTAGAAAAGGATTATTTTTGATCCACAGTAGTTTCATCATAAGAAATGTTACCATGACTGTATTCTGTCATAGTATTTCTTTATGTATCTCATGATACATTTTGCTTCTGCTGCTGAGTTTTAAAAATCTTGGACTGATATTTTTTCTTCAGTGTTGTAAAATAGGCATGAAGTATCAGATAAACAAATCACACCCGTTTCTCTTTTTCTATTTTTATGGTTTCTGCACTACAGGTCTTACAAAGTTCTTGTGTAAATAGGCATAAGTATTGCTGTAAACAAGTCAGCGGGTTCACTTAGACTTATTCTTTAGATTCTTCTTGCATAGATTAAATATCAACATTTCTTTATGGTTTGGAGAAGCCACTAATTAAGTAATAAGTTAATAACTTCAGAAATCTGTTCTGTTGCTCCAACAGTCTCTGACTGTTGCCAATTACAATCCAATTAGTTCCTGTTTTACTGTCAAAACATAGCCATGAAGTGCTTCTTCATGCTGCTGTTTTTTGATAGTAGAAATTTCATTTGAGTTTGTTTGAGTTTTCTTTCTCTTTCAGAAACCAAATATATCATAACTGTTAATAATTTTCTACGTATACTTAAGTGAAGCACAGAGGAACAGTATTGTAATTCTTTGACGACACAAAATAATAACTGAAAATAATACAAACTTAAAGACAAAAGTGCTGTTTTATTCCAAAGAAAAACACCTTCTTCAGATGTAATAATCTGATAATTTATTAAGTCTATTTATTCATTCTGCTTAAAGATCAATTCAGTAATTAGTTTCTTCTCACTACTTTAAATTTTTAGGTTTCCAAGTTCACTCACTCAGAAGAAACATTCAAAGAAAATGAAATAGTCTTCTTGCATACAAAAGCAAACTGCCATAGAAAAATAGCTGATCTGGGATTTACAAATATCTTTATTCATGCTTTCAAATAGAAGCTATATGCAAAAATCAGTATAAATTTGATGAGATCATAAAAGTTGAAATGCTGTTACAAGCTTGCAGGCAATTCTGGCAAATAATCATTATTCTGAGAAGGTGGACATGCATCAGTGTAATCCCTTAAAATAATCTCCAAAATAACTCTAATCCTGAAAATAACTTTTCAGAATTTGAAGAAGGATAAAAAAAATGAGAAAGAGGTATTAAGTGAAATGCTTATAATGCAAAATCAGAGTAGATAAAATACTTTAAAGCTATGGGAATAATATAATTTTGATTCTTAAAGAATATTTGTAAAAAAAAAAAAGTTGTAAAATGTAACGTGATAAAAGCTATACATGGTGTAAAGCCATAAAGGCATTTTGCAAAATCTAAGCACATATGCAATCTAAAGTGGGATTTTAAATGTAGGCTTTTTTCTGCAAAAATTAAATAGAAACATACTTTTTGCATAGAAAGCAGTGAGCTACCTGGAATTCAGTGGGACAATTTTGAAAATAATATCGGGAATGCCATTATGGTTTAGGAAGCACTAGCTCTCAATTGTTACTAACTGAACTATCCATTTTGTAAATCAAAAGATGTTATAAAAATTTTTGTCAATGTTAAAAATATTTTCATTTTTTAGTCCAGCTATATAATTTTACTTCCTACAATTCAGAGCACTGTTTTCCTTTTATGCCAAATTTCAACATTTTGGAATTGTGAAAGCCTCTGGATATGGAAGGGTGAGTCTGCACTTAGGTAGCTGCTAACGTTGATTTTGTATGGTTATTTTTTTTCAGTATCCTGAATTGAGGAGAAACAACAAAGATATTTGGGGTTTATAATAGGACAGCAGAAGTAACTAAAGAATGAGCTGCTAATTCAGATGTTGGGGGTTCGGTTTGGTTTTTATGTGTATAGCTTTTATACTATTAGGTAGATTGCCTAGATATTAAAAAAAAATAGCATTTTACACCAGCTATTTTTGGTTGTTGGGATGAGAATGTGTATGCATATGGTAGGCTGTGTAGCTAAAGAAACAAGGAATGCTTCAGTATTTGATAAAGGTGGTTTCTATCAGGTGTTTTTCAGGAAGGTTGTATATAGGTAATTCATGTATTTGTGATTCCTGTGATAACAATATGAATCAAGAATCAGACATATCATTGCATTAGTGGGGTGGTTCAGCACATGCAGAACTGATGCTGTTTAACTTATGCGTGGGCTGCACACACATAGTTGGCTGGCATTTCATGTGCTGAGGGAGTGGATCTTAGTTCTCTAAGGGGTTTGGGGATGTGTATGTGTAATTTAATTCTTTCTGATTATACTATTATAATGGATAATCTCCAGCTTTATTATCTTTCACTGGTCATTCTACACTAGTTGGTAGATAGACATTACAATTGTGTCACTCCTGATTTTTTTCAACCAGCTTCCTTTGCATCTTTCATGTGTCAGCTTGTGCAGCTTCTGTTAGCACATAAATACCTTTCAAACACAGACTTATTTCCATGTTAGTCATTGACCTAAATATGCAGGAATAAGCCTATGTAAAAATTATGATCTGTTGCAGGGTATTTTTTTTTTTTCTTAAAGCTAATAAAGAGTATTATAATACAAACAGAGGATAACCGAAGTTGTTTTCTATTAAAAGATAATAACCTTTTAATGTGAAAGAAGTAGCAACAGGCATTCATAAAATGACAATACTACCCAAATTGAAAAGTTCTGATACTTTTTAAAGCAAGATGGGTGAAGATGCATTTGTGCACTGCATTTGCTTGATAGCATATGACAGGAACTTTGTGCTGACCCTACAGTCAAAGTGGATCTCAGTTATTTTGCACTCGCAGTGTGATTTCACACACAGTGTTTCACAACAGGAACTGACTAATGTGATAATCTCATACTAAGGGGCATTGCCAGCCTTGAAATAAAAGGTGAAGTGCAGTGAGCTCCCAAAGGATGCAGCGAATTAGCAAGTTCTCTAATGGGATATTGCTGTCATGGGATGAGAGGTTTATTTCCCTCAAACTGAAAAATATTCAGGCTCCTTAAAGATTTCGTTCTTGGAAGCTGCTTTATATTTTCTGAGTGGGGAACAATTAGGCAAAATGCCTGTCATGTTATGGAATCTTAAGATAGTGATTCTGGGTAAAACTGCATGTGTTTTACTTTCATATTTATTGATCAGAATGGTAAAGAGCAGAAAATACTCCAGTATTTAGATCTGAGGGAGTTTTGCCTTCCTCCTACATACTTTTTCTTCTTTTGTTATCCCCTCCCTTTTTAATTAATAATAAAGAATATAAACCAACTTTGTGTTTTGTGCATGCAGTACTAAAATTAAACCAAATTTTATGAGATAAAATCTTGGTAGCATACCTATGTTCCTCCAACCCATTATGTAATTCTTAGGTTGTTTTAGTGTGGTTTTTTTTTTTTTATATGTGCACACACAGAAACATGTAAATGTTGGGGTTTTTTTTAAAAAAAGCCCTGGAAACATCACCTATTTCTATATCATAGAAAGACATTTAATTTTAAATAATAATGAAGGAAGCTCCTCTTCAACAACCATTTCACTTGCTTACAATTTACTGAAATATCCAGAACTAAAGAAGAAGAAAACCTACAGTAGCTCTGGCTCATATGCTGTTTTTCCTTTGCACAAATAATACCTTTTAAGATGTTTTCCTTTTTTAGGCTTTCTTTGGTCTCTCTCTAAGCAAACCCTTTCCCTTTAAAGCAACACAATCTCAGTAAGATGTGCCCTTTCATGCTTTTCCACCTCACAATTCTGTAAAAAGCAATTTGTTACAGAGTTTCCCATGTCAAGTGTTGTGGCCTTTGGTACACACTGGGCAGCATGGATTTTGCTGGATCTTATGAAAGCATATGTGCTAATTTGGAGATAAAAGGAAGAATTTTTTATCAGCATGGATTTTTATATTTGGTGATTAAGAAAGAGAGCAGTCATATCAAAACAAAACAAAGGTTGATCTAACACACTATCCTTTCTGTGACCCGGACTGTTCCTGGATGCCTTAGAAAGAGTATGGAATGAGGACAATTGCATAGTGATACCACCTCTAAATATTATTCCCACCTCCAGCAAATTGTGTCTTTCTAAACCAGTAGTAATCCCTTTCTGTGTTATAACTGTTGTTATTTTTTTCCTTCATAACCATGTCCTACTGCTTTTTGAGTATAATCACCTACAATAAGAAGTTCCCAAGCTGTTTTTACATGTTATGTGAGGAACCTCCTGATTTGTTTTAGTTTTAGTTGCAATTTAGTTCTACTTTTGTTGGAAGCCCCTCCTTCATTTATTTAAAAGATGACAAATAATCACTGTTTATTAACAAGTTCATGAAAGTTAAGGCTAGTCTAAATCTTAGCATCATGGATCTCCATGATCTTAATTGTATGTATATGTGTAAATGCTAAGCGTAGCGACCCCCAGCGTAGCTATCCAGCACCTCAGATCTGTGCAGTTTTTCCACAGGAAAAGGATGCAAATACAAGAACTGTAAAATAAATAATGTTTTTAAAGTCCCTTGCTTTAGGCAATATTAGCTGTTTTGAAATAGCAGATGGTTAGAGAATGATGAGATTGTTGAGATCAAGAGCTTAGAAGATTTCAGAGAGGTAGGTATTTACACAGTTAAGGAGACCAGCCACAGTTAGACTGTGGTCATACAGCATAAAATAGAGTTCTTCAGTTGGAAGGGACCTACAGTGATCATCTAGTCCAGCTGTCTGACAACTTCAGGGCTGACCAAAAGTTAAAGCATATATGGTGCTAACCATGCTAGTAATCCAGCTTTTCATGGGAAGCAGACCACAGGAACATCATAGTACCCTGACAGTGACATTTTAAGCATGTAGATTGTCTCTTGTCCCCTAGTTGCTTTTTCTGTTGTGTTTGTTTGGGTTTTGTTTGGTTGGTTTTTTGTTGGGGTTGGTTGGTTGGTCGGTTGGGTTTTTTGTTTGTTCTTCCATCTGTCCATCCCCCCCCCCCCCCCCCCCAGTCTTTAATGTATTTATTTAGCTCATAGTTTTCAGGACAATGATACAATCTGACAATTGTGGAGCAGATTGATTTACTAGCTGTGCTCCTACTGTGCTGTTGCAGTCGTGTTGAGGGATTTCCCTAGGTCATGTTCCAGACCATGTTCTAGGGCATGATCATTAGAGCATGTCTAAAATACCAAGGGTAGAGGAGCATGCAGTCCTCCTCGTGTCTATGAAGTAGGACGTCAGCAGAACATGCAGAGAAACTGCTGTCTCCCTGCACTGTGATTTGGTTGGGAATGCCCCCAACAAAAGTATGGCCTTCAGCCTCCCGTAGAAGCAACGTCTCTACTAGGAGTTACTGCTTAGCTACTGGTTGTAACTGTCCCCCTACTACTGCCTTTGGGAGTTCAACTTGTCTGGATTGCAAGCTTGGACTTCATCAGGTACATTTTGTGGAAGTGTTTCAAAAGCTGGTATCAGCACTAATGTGATATGGCAAGTTTGGGTGATGAGCATCGCCTTCCCAAGTGCTAACTTCCCTAGTGGGTGGGGGTTGAAGGTCTGCCTGTTTTGAGCCAAACTTTTAACCTGTGTTGTGAAAGTGGACCCTAAAGAATCTGAAGAGTGAAGGGGAAGACTGGGAAGTGTACATCCAGCCCAGCTGTCTGTTTAGCTTTTTACTGGGGGCTGAAGGGAGCTTTTTCATTCAGTTGAAGAACTGTAATGAAAGGCTGACTATAGAAAAGGGGTTTGTCAGGAATGTTAAAGGATGAAGGAAAAAAAAAATTGTAATGGTTTCATATGCTTGAGAACAGCATGGCCTAATGTATTTTCTGAGGTGGTATGTTTTGAAGCATGCTTTCTGGGTAGTGGTTTGAGGGAGGGTGTACATCTGAGATGCAACTCGGTGCCCTTGACAGCCTGTTGTAGCTCAAGGGTCCAGAGCTTGTACAGGTCTGAGACTTTCAGTCATCAGAGAGTAGCTCACGCTGACTTCTGTTTGCTGCCTCTAGCATAAAGCGTGTCTCTAAAGACAAGTTCATTGAATGGCATCACCTGTCTCTGCAAAACCCTCTGCAAAACCTCCAGTTCCTCACTTGTCATGCATTTTATGAATGTTAGCTTGTCATAATATGCCTCAGTAGGAAAATTAATGTGGACACTGAGGCAACTGGCCTTTTGATAGGGTTAGGTGGTATAGGAATGTGTATAGAGGAGGCAAAGGCTTTTTGGATCATCATTTTTCACCTTGGACAGTCTTGAGAGATGCTGTTTTGGCCATGGTGTGATTGCAGTCAGGGTATTTAAGATGTTTACTTATTGGCTTGGGATTGACCTACAAGAACAGGACTGACCTATCAGTTTTGTCTACCTCTTCTATAAACTGCTGGGAAATAAAATCCATTTTGTTGGTTGATGCCTAGGACTCTGCAAGCATGTAATCTCCGGTCAAGAAAATATTCCCTGTGTGAGTATTAATCATCCAGCATCTTGGACCTTTCAGAATATACAGATAAAAGCAAACTGGACTGTAATATTGTTATTGGTGCTAGAAACCCTACTGGGGCAGGGGTGAGAGGCCTTAGCCTGATTCCTTTATGCATCTGTGTAGCAGAGGGGAATGGGAGTGAAAGGACTTGCTGGCAGTAATATATGCATGCTCCCTTGTGGCTTTGATGGTTGCAATCAATGGTTTGCAGCAGTGATCTCATGCTTCTTTTGAAACATCGATGGAATTCTCTTTGAGTAAATAAATGTTTTAAACAATTAAAAATTATATTACACAAAATGAAACATCTTCTGAAATGTTTATTCTCAATATGTATGTATCATGGAATCTTTTACTGTATTATGCCCACTTTGAAAGTAGTTCTGACACATATGCAGTGTCAAACAAAGGAATTATCAGTGGTGCCCAGCAACAGGACAAGAGGCAATGGGCACAGAGTGAAACACAGGAACATCTATCTGAAGATAAGGAAACACCTTTACATGGAAGGTGCCAGAGCACTGAAACAGTTTTGTCACTGTTTCTGTGTGTCAAAGCAAATTTTCAGGCACTCAGTTCTGCACTGTTGAAATGGAAGCAATGAATTTTTAGTTCACAGTATCGTTGCAGAATATAGATTTGTTAGTGTAAAACTGTGCCTTCTTCCATTGCTTCTACTTGCTGTTTGTGGGAGAATGGAAAAAATAATTTCATGTTCTGGAGGACCCAGAAATTGTCTCTGGGGAAGTGCTTTGCTCTTCACTAGTGCTGGTCCCAAGCTGCAACCTCAGAGGTTTTAGACACTGTACTCCCAATCACTGTTATTCCCATTTTCTTAATAATAATAATTCCACGTCATGTTTGCCATGTTTTCAGTTAATAACCTAGGAGGTCCATATGTACTAATAACCTCATCAAAGGTTAGAGTAAAACCATTAAGCATCACTAGATAGAAGTAGACTACATATACTGAACAGGTGCATACCACAAAATAACAGAAATAACCTTTCTGTTATTACTGTTATATGTACGATAGAAATCAACCCTTTAACACTTCCAAAAAGGAGGATGTATATATTTGACACTTATATTGAAATATTAACACAAGGCCCCAGTTCAGACTGAGTTGCTTTTATTAATTTTCTTTTAAATCATGCAATACATTTGTTTGGAATGCTTTTTGCCATCTGATAAGAGAGCATTACCTGAATAATGGGGAAAAAAAAAAAAATCCTTACTTTTGATCTTGAAATTTCTAGGTTTTTCTGAGATCATAATAGGTCAGTCTTTTTATGCTACCCAAGTGTTTCTTGCAAACTAAAATCAAACTAAAAACTGATGGCTGTTGCAGCACAAGTGAAATATGGTCATTCTCTATTAGAGAAATTGCTCTTACTATTTTGTTGTTTTCAAACCTTTGTATTGGAAGGTTTCAGAGAAACAAAGAGAAGCTGAAGAATGATTAGAAAACACCATTTTAATACAAACCATCTCATATAATTTGTATTATCTAAAGAAAATTTCAGGTTCTTTTATAGCAAATTTCTTGCATTTCCATTCAGTCTTTCTTATGTTCTGTATGTTGCATAGTATGGTTGATGTATTTATTTGCTGATAGTGAAAAGCCTGTTGGCTGCAAAGAGTGTTTGAAGTGAAACATGCAATTAATATCGAATTTGCTCAGATAAGTGTTCCATTTTTGACAGAGCAATTATGAAAGCTTCCGATATCATTCCTAGTAATAGAGGAAGGTCTGTTAGCATCTGGATTAGTGACTGAAACCAAGGTCTTAAAGGCCACCAAGGGAGTAGTAGAATCACTGTCTGAGCTTCTATTGTTGGATTTCAGCTATTAGTGTTTGAATTATTGAAAAAGGAAAGCACTAAATTAGCTGGATTTTTACAGATCTCTCACTACAATACATACATTTTGTCTGCTTATTTAAAAACCAAAGCATACTTTCAATAAAAGCTACTGCTTTAAATACATTTAATTCAAATGTATTAATCAATATAAATATGTTCAGTTACTTCATAAAGTAGTCCTCTCTGTAGCTTTAAACTAATAGGGATTTGTAGACAATGCAGGTTGTATTTTACCTTCTCTTAGAAGGCAAGAAAACAAGCATTCCCAATAGCATCTTTCAATCAATTTTTTGTGTCATACTTTACTCTTTTAATATATATCATAAAAGATTGATTGGGTAATAGTAATAGAGTGCTCCAAATGAAATTAACGCTGACAAAATGCTTCCTGATCCTTTAATGATTTTTTCACATTTACTTTGAGTTAACATCTAATTTAAATGTAATTCTGGATTTTCAGCTGATGTCTAATTTTAATATATGGTCAGGTGCTGTTGTTGGAACAGTAATGGGATCTGACAACATGTTATAAAACAAAGGTTTATTGAGGCAGTAGGCAAGATGAGCAGCATCACGCCCATACAGCGACTCACTTAACCACCGGTAGCAAACACAGAGTTGTAAGTGATGCCATGGCCCTGGAGAACTGCCAGGGACACTTGGTGTCCAGCTTATCTGTCAGCAACAGCAAATTCTGCAAATGCCTTTTGCATATGGGTAAGAATCAAACTGCTCCTTGGCTCCAGCCATGGCAACATGATTGGAGAGCATTCTACCTTACATCAGTAATGCGGGCAGCATCCTGCCTACGCTGCTGATGTCGGGCAGAGGACAGGGAGTTGGCAGTCTTGTCTACACTGCTAATAATGGTCAAGCAGGGTGTCAGGTGTAAAGAGAACAGTTAACTTGTGTGAACATCTTTAGGTGCTCTGCAACAAAACATTGCACAAATGTTATATGTATTGTGCAATTACTGTACATTTTGAAAATTACTTTAGGTTCTTGCTCAACTGAGGCAAGATAATTTAAAGTTTTGAGACAGTTGAAAACTCCTGCCTGTGGTAGCAGCTGTAGAAGCAGCTAAAGTAGGGGCTTTTTGTATGTGAAATCCACTATTTTGAGCTTTTGTCCTCTTCTGATTAACTGTTTAAAATCTCTCTTCTTGCCTTCCTTGTGGTGAGACCCCACCTGGAGTACTGTGTCCAGCTCCGGAGTCTGCAGCACAGGAAAGATGTGGACCTGTTGGAGCAGGTCCAGAGGAGGGCCATAAAAATGATCAGAGGGATGGAACACCTCTCCTATGAGGAAAGGCTGAAAGAGTTGGGGTTGTTCAGCCTGGAGAAGAGAAGGTGCTGGGGAGACCATATTGTGTCCTTTCAGTACTTAAAGGGAGCCTATAAGAAAGATGGGGACAAACTTTTTAGCAGGGCCTGTTGCAATAGGACAAGGGGAAATGGTTTTAAACTAAAAGAGGGTAGATTCAGACTAGATATAAGGAAGAAACTTTTTTACAATGAGGATGGTGAAACACTGGTACAGGTTGCCCATAGTGGTGGTAGAAGCCCCATCCCTGGAAACATTCAAGGTCAGGTTGGAGGGGGCTCTGAGCAACCTGATCTAGATGAAGATGTCCCTGCTTATGGCAGGAGGGTTGGACTGGATGACCTTTAAAGGTCTCTTCCAAACCAGATCATTCTACGGTCACTGTTCCTCAGATCCACTCTTACTTCTCATTGATTCTTCTCTAAAGTTTCCCTTTTTCTTTCAATATGACATAAACTTTCCCAGGAAAACCCAGCAAAGGAAATGATTGATCAAACATTTAATCCAACTAATATGTTTGCAGTCAGCACATTGTTTATTCTTCCTGTGCATTATACCTACCTCCCCTGGCCTTGATCTAGCCTGTGGAATCCCTGGGGTAGCACCTGGACACTCTAGTTCTTTGAAGTGGCACAATGTCTAACACAGTAAAGTCAGATGTGGAGTGAATCTTCCAGAAAAGCATTTAGTTTCAATCTTGAAATGTCTAGGGAGAGAATGCTGTCTTCCTGGTGATTTGTTTGAATGGCTGAAAGAGAAGAAAGTTGCCTCATTTCTGATTTTAGTTTCTTTTCTATTTTATAATACTCAGCTTTCATAAGATTTATGTGGTCCTGTGCTGTTCTAGGGAAATTCTGGTTAACTGGCATGAAGTCAGGTTTCTTACTGCTATAACATCCTACTCTGGAGTGGCTTTATTGCCTTTAAAAATCAGAACTGGAAGGAAAAATGCAGAGCTTACTAATTAAGCAGAGTGCAATGATTTGCATATAATAAGCAGATGCATGTGGTTGGAAGTATATTTTATTCTATTTGCTACCCAGCTGACTTCTCTTTCTTTCACTAGTGCCATACTGGATTGAGCTTTCCTTTGCTTATATTAACCTGCTGTTGAACAAATAACTATGCCCTTCTTAAAATGTGCCCATTCTCTAGATGACTGTGACTATTTTTCACTCCAAATAAAAGAAGCATCCTAAATAGTATTATAGTGGGGGGGGAAGGCAATAGTATAGAGGATTCAGTAATGAGATCAAAGTATATAAGACAAATTTAGGCTCTTGCATTTCATTTATAATTAGTTTGTTATACTTCTATATGAAGCAAATTGTTGTTATCCAACCATAAACTTTGTATTTTAAGAAGAAGCAAGAGCTTCTCCAGTTCTCCAGTAAAATTGGAATTGAGTCAAATTTTAATTTATGATGAAGACTTAGGCCAAATGAATGTGTCCCTGCTTGGACAAAATTTGTTCTTCTGCAGTGCATCTGAAGAGAGTGAGAGATTTTAGGGCTGCTAATGTAGCCTGGATGGGTAATTACCTCTAAGACATTCTCCAAAAAAAAAAAA
>NW_010301437.1:0-1227 GCF_000700745.2 Antrostomus carolinensis | reverse complement strand
CTCTATTTCAGCTAAAAACCAGGACAGTGGGACTCTCCATCCAAGTGTAAGTGTTGTACCAGCTACTGGCCCTTTTCTCCGTGCCCATATAGGGAACCTGTGCGTTGGTAAAAGCACTGGATGAACCAGGCACTGTGCAAGCAGACGCTCTCATTATGCCTGATCTCTGCCAAGGGACACAAGAGAAAAAACAACACTTCCTTTGCCACATCTTCTTCTTTTTGTGTTTGCATGTCACTATAGGGCTGGCAAAAGCCTGGCCAAAGTTACTTGATGCAGATGAACACTCAAGACTTCAGATGTGAAAGTTAATTCAAAAAGACAGAAGTTGACAGTCTATACATTCAGTTATTTAGAGATCTAATTGAAATTGCTGATACAAGCAGTCTGTCACGTTGTATCAAGAAACTTCACTATTAACAAAAATCAATAATAAATCAATGAGATTAAAGTTGGATATGTAATCTAGTAATAGTAACAATGCATCAGGAATTTACAAGCAACACACAGCACTTTCACCAGCTTTCATCTCTGGATTTTGTATTGTGTACAGAGTTTTTAGAATAACTGTGCTTGAAAAAAAAAAATGTGTGTGTGTGTGTGTGTATACACATAAAAATAAAATGAGAACTGTGGAGCTAGTTGTATAGTTAGCACTATCTACGGATAATTAACAACCTGGATGTCTCCACAGTAGATGTGTTGACTATCTTTTTTCAGATACAAGCAATATCTGGGCTTTCATGTTATTTCAATGAGATAACTATTGAAATTGTCTCTCACGCTTACATTATGCCAAAGAAGAATGTCGCCTTTGTAAAGGCAGCTCACATCTCAAGATCTGCAGACTCTGTTTAGGTGTGT
Organism: Antrostomus carolinensis; assembly: GCF_000700745.2. NCBI lineage: Eukaryota > Metazoa > Chordata > Aves > Caprimulgiformes > Caprimulgidae > Antrostomus > Antrostomus carolinensis. The sequence goes on along the minus strand of NW_010301437.1, from coordinate 363 downwards.
GACACAACCATAAAAGACAACAACAAAAGTGAATAAAAAACATGGGCGACCATATAAGATACTGAAATGTTTATTGGTGCAAATAAAATACTGATGTTAAGCTACTTCTGTAATTTCTCATATCCATGACATTTTTATTGTCACAAATGCTACAATTTATAGTTCCCATTTACCTTTATCCTCATATTATTCTAGATTCCACTAATTTTGTTTCTTGTGGAACTCTAGAAAGCACTGCAAGAGGGAGTGAAATGCTACATTAAAAAAAAAAAAAGAAGGCCAAATCAATCTGGTTCAAACATCAACATGAATGAACTGGTTTGTTTGGAAATTGAGATAGAATCATAGAATCATAGAATGGTT
>NW_010301436.1:107032-114976 GCF_000700745.2 Antrostomus carolinensis | reverse complement strand
CTTCATCCAGTTAATTAGGGATTAAAAGGTTCCTGAGCAAAAGTACCACATTGAAAAGGCTGTTGTATTTTCATGCTTGGTAGCAATGTTTGTCACTTTATTCTAGACACTGGATGCAGTGTTGATGGAGAAAGTGCTCTTGAAAACTTTTACTGAAAGATACTTCTACAGGACATAAATTGATGAAGTGAGGTTGGGCTGCCAAAAAAACAAAACTAAAATTCAATTAAGTCATAATTACCAACTCTGTGTGTAATACACCATATAATTGATGAATGATGGGGAACTGTCATGCAGAAACAAATTTTGCAGCTTAGCTTAGAGAAAGAAGCAAGAGGAGATAACATTTTAAGTGGAAAATACTCAATGTGTTAAAGGGGGAAGAAGATTGATTTTATTAAGTAATTTAGTAACATACAATTTGAATATCTCTTGCCTGTATGAACAAAGAAAAAAGTCTAATTGTTTTTCCATTTCAGTCTGAGATATTTTTTAAAAATGAGTTGCCTTTCACATCTAATGCACTCTTCAGGTACGAAGACATAAACTAGGCAAATCAGAGTTTGAGCAAAATTGAACATTTTTTAAAACAATTTTTAAATTAATAGAATTGGTAGGTTTTTAGACAAAAATGCATCTGTACTTTAAATACGTTTGCCTAATAAAAACTAATTATAAAAGTATTTTCTCTTCATCATGTTTGTGAAACACTATTGAGATCCGGTCTCTGCTACAAATGGAATTAGTATTTTTAACAAAGCTAGGGAAACACAGTTTTGTAAGTTTTACATTAGTAGATTCTAAAATAACTTTTTTAAATAACCATTTTTACCTCCATATGGCTGTTCCGTGTAATGTCTCAGCAGTACAGGTAACACAGGCAGGAAAATGGTAAAACAAATTCTAGAGTACCATTATGATCATTGTTAGTTCCTACTTCTATTTAAATAATCTTTAGTGTGCATATGTGACATAATTCCCTTCAAAAGCTTCTTGCCACAGAGCAAGGTAGGTAAATGCTTAGGTAAATGCTTAGGTAAATGCTTAACTCCATTTTTACTGTTCCTCCCAGTTTGTCAGTTCCACCTTTAACTTTCCTTGATAACATTTTTTATATCTATTTCAAAGTTGTTTTTCTCTCCCCCCCCTGCCCCCCCCAGAAAAGGTAAACTTAAAAAGGAATTCAGATATACTAAAGCTAGATGCATAGCTAAATTATGTTTCTTTTCTCTATTTAGCTTTTATCAGCCATTAATAAAATATCAAGATGTGTCCATTTGTTTCTGACTTCTGACTCATATGTTGAATTAACTGATATAGGGTGCCAGAGCCTAATAAAGGAATGACTGTTGGGCATAGGCAGAAAGGTTCAGAAGTTCCAATCTTTAAATTAACAGACATAAGTATTGTTTTCCTAATCTGCTCAATACAGGGTACTGGAATTTGTAAATGTATGTGAGAAACTATCTGATCACAAGTAAATCTACTCAGGGGGACTCCTCCATCCCAATGTCTGTTGTGAAATCTTACTTCACATTAATGGAAGCTCAGCCTGCTACTTTATCAAAATCCAACTACCAAAAATATGTATGTCAAGCAGTAAGTATTCATCTCATACAGTCAGATACAGATGTAAAATTTAACATTTCACAGAGATAGTTTTATTGTGTGCATCCATTTTTCTATTCACACCTGTTCACCTGTTTTGCATTGGTGCCTTTCATACTGTGTACCTTGTGCCCCTTAGCCATGAAAGCAGAGATGAGAAATAGGACTATCTGAACAAAATCCATCCCTGAGGTCCTTTTCTGTCAAAATTATTAAAAAGCAATTGCTGTAGCACTGGAGAGGAGGGATTAAGGAAATCTGAGCTGTAAAATTATGTCTTTCCTATCATTCTCACCACAGGTTAGCAAAGAGGAAATGAATTCAAATTCAGTTTCAAAGAAAAGTAAAAAAAAACCCCAGACATATTTAAATCAAATCTGGGCTATGAAGTACTATTTATTTTTTAAAATAAAATAATAATTAAACTAAAACGTTCTATATCCTGAAAGTTTATTTTTCTGACTGGGCTTAAACTGTCTTTCCTCAAACTATAATGAATTTCTATGTCAATGTAAATGTCTCAATCAAGTCTCTTTTCCCTTTTTAATCCCCTGTTACAACTGTATTTTATCTTTATCTATTACTTATGGTATGATAAAAGATATAAAAGAATTAATTCCTCTGTTTCTGTGAATATGGTACTCCTTGGAAAGAAAAAACAGAACAAAACAGGCAATCAGCTAATTCATGTAAAGAAAGAACCTGAGGATAACAGAAAGCGTGAAAAAGATGGGTTTGGTCAAAATGTTATGATTTCCATTTAACTTGCTATACTTTCTCAAAGACATAGAGGATAAGATGACCATAAATCTTATACATGTTTTAGACAACAGCTCACTTCCTAAGATAAGATAGGATGCCAAAAATGTAAGATAACACCAGTAAGAATTCTCTTTGTCCAGGGAAAGACATGATCCCATTCTTTGCCCCGATGACGTATTATCAAAAAGCACATCTCTGGATAAGATTGAGAATCAAACTTTTCTAACCACTGTTAAAGGAAGCATACTGGACTGGAGTAAAATTAGTTCTAGGTGGCACCTCTCTCACTAGTGCAGCTTAGTTTATTAGCATTACATATTTTCTTTTAATTTCAGTTTACTATCACTATGAGATTCTGGTGAGGTTCATTATAATGATATACACTTTCATAAAGACTCTTTCCTCTAGAATCTTAATCATTAAGTGAGATGCCTGTATATTATTTTTTCTTTCTGTGTTTGGTAATACATAGTGAAATTAGGAGAGAAATAGAATAATTTTTTGCATAATTAAGTATTAGTTCCCATTTCTCTTCTGATAGCACTTTTAAAAATATGAATCTGGTTCTTCTGATTCCTGGTGATTAGTTATTTAGTATCTAGCTGAGGGCTGAGATGATAAGAAACCCTTTTTTTTTCCTAGTTAGATCAAGAAAACTACAGTTAAATTACCAGTAAAGGGAAATTCTGTATCTTGTAATTGATCTGTGAGAATTAAGATCCAGGTCCTTGTATATGAATCAACTATTCAGGTCCCAAGGTTTAAGACTTATCTGAAAGAATTAGTGTGGTCGTCCTGTCAATAGAAGAGGGTGCATCTTTCTAACTCTCTGTCTTTCTGTTTGTACCTGATTCATCTGACATAGTCATTTAATGGGGTCACAGATATAATTTTGTGGCTTACTGAGATTCATTCCTGGATACAAGACTGAAAGAAGACCAACTTCCTTCCCACTTTTCTAAAACAAAAAAAAAAAAAAATACTTTGTGTTTTTTCCTGAGTGTTAATGATTAGTTTGCTATGTTGATGGTGGGTCAACTATCAGGGAACAAATCTGATTTAGTTAGATTACACCTTTATTGATCAAATGTTTGCCACCATTAAGAGCAGTGTGTAGACTAAATGGAATCAGACACCAAAACACCTCAATGAGTGATATATGCAGTCTTATGAGAATCACACAACTTACATGTTCCTCAAGGGACACAACATGAGCCAGGCCAGGAGGAAGGTTGGGAAGGCTGGCATAGTGAGTCCTGCCACAGGGTAGGCAGTTGTCGTCTGAATACTGGGTATGCAGAGGTCTCTTTCACCCTCTCCCCGTGCTCTGTCCTGGGTTTATCTCTCTGATACTCTGGAGCCTCCCACCACTGACTGATGTTATAGGTAATGGGGTTGGGTAGGGAAGACCCAACTCCTGACAGGGACATGCATGTCCCCAAGGCACTTGACATGGACCAGACTGTAGCCCCTCAAAAGCTATCTACACATTTGCAACTGTCCCAAAACTGATGGGTTGTGTATGCTGCAGGAGCTCCTCTCTTCTTGTGACTGACATCCCTGTGCTCTAAGGTTAGCAAAAGGTCATATGCTACTGCAGTTGTCAGCCAAGCACAGGCCATGATGACCATCACAGTGCTGCAGTACAGGGCTAAAGATGTTATTGGTTAGTTTGAAGGCATTGACATTACCTTAAGTATTTGTGCAATTTTTGTTGTAGACATATTTACTTTTCCCTATGGTGTTCATTAACATAGTCTTATTAAAGGTAAATATGCAGGTATGACAGCTAAAGTGAATTCCTTGAGAAGTACATTCTACATACTTTTGGTTATATCTTTCAGGGATTCAGATCAATATATGAAATTATTAACCTCGATTACTTGAGCTCCTTAGCTTTTATTTCTAAGGCAATCCTCTGACTTCTTGAACTTGCTGTATCCCACATATTCAGTTTACGAAGCTTAGTGGTGACGTCTAAAGATAAAATATTCTTCTCCCCTTCCAGTTCACCTGTTCCTTTGATCTTTGAGACATGTTGTCTCTCTTTCTTTTTGATGTCCCATGGAGAAGGAGGCAGATCAAAGAAATGTTAAAACAAAAGAGCTGGAAATTTGACAAAGCAGTAGAACAGCTGTGACAAGAAAGTAATGCTAGCTTTAATCAATTAATAAGAGATACCAGACTCATTCTGCTGCAGATATAATGATTTAAATGAAAGGGATGTGAAGGACTGGGATGGTGGATAAATAGGATTGATCTATTAGTTACTTCTCTTTAACACCACACACAAATATTTACTGGAAGTATCAGTCACTTTACGATATGTAGCTGTCTTGTGCAGTGGATGGGTTGGAGTTTAAGGATAATTTTTAACTATATTGTAGTTTGTGGGTAGGAGGAACACAAAACCATTCAACATCAAAACTACCTAAATTAGTAGCCAGGGTATATTCAACAAGAAATAGGTGTATACAGGTTTAATCACCTTTTAGGAATAATTTACACAAGTGGTATATTCCATTGGCATATTTCCATTTGACATCATTAGTTTAACAGGCTTAAAGCATAAAGGAACACATTGTAAATGTTCTGTTTATTGCCAATATATTTTGGGGTACAGGTATCTTAATCTGAATTTACACAACTTTGCTTTCAAAAAGTTTCCAAACAGAAATTCTTAGTGAAGGCTATAATAAAAATAAAACTTTGTGTTTAAATTAATTAATAGATGATAATAAACACATTTCCATTACAAATTTCTGAGTAATTTTAATGTGAATTCACTTCAGTTGAAACAATAAAATAAATTTAGAACTTTTTACACTGTATTCATATTCACATAGGAATTTAACCTTTACAAATATCACTATTTGAAGCAGGAGAAAGGTACTTAAACCATAGAAAGAAAATCACGTAGTCACAAAAAGACAGTCATCCTGCAGTACTGTTTCATATTTCTTAATATTTGCCTGACAGTCAAACTTGGGATTCATAATTGGCTTTTGCTGATAAGACTCTGCTATGCAGAGAAAAACAAGGCATGGGTAATTAAACAGGTGAGAGAAGCTGCTTTATTCGGTTGTCTGTAGTGTCAAGAAGTGAAATGCACACAAAGGAGAAAAAGATTTTTAATCCACATGTTCTTCTCTGAAATAAAAACTGAATAAAAAATACACAGAAAGAAAAGATAAAGCGATTACTTGTCTCTACAAAATACCTGACAAACAAAATATGATTTCTAGGAAAAAAAGAAAAAGTTTATTTTTTAAGACTGTAAATAGGTCATGAATTTATATCACCCTATTTAGGAGATTATACTAAACAAATGAAAGAATTAGTAATCAAATATAATGTTAAATATAGATTTTAAAGATGACAGGGACAAATCACAAATAATCATCTCCTGTGGAGGTGAAGTTTGAAATTTTGTTATCTGTAGACAAACTACAGAATGCAGATTTGAAATTTGATTCAAAGACATTTCAAATTATAAAGGATTATAAATCCTCAACAGCCTTAATCTTGCGAGAAACATAACTAGTGCAGTGTAGATCCATTTTACATAGAGTTGGTACACATTCATAGAAAAAGGCAAATATTTTGGCTTGTTCTGTGTTAACAAGGGTACATATGGTTGCAACATTATACACTGTATTCAGTAAATTTGCACACTCTTACATATTATACCATCACACTATTAGTGGGAGGGCTCTACTTGTGCCTTCAGAAGAATTTTACTGTCCAGTAAAATAATATTTCTAATTGTATAAATGTCATAGCTCAAATTTTCTTCCATTTTCTAAAGATATGGAGATACACTAATTTATCAATTGTTCAGGTCCACAAATTCTGTATAATTAAATTCCAAGATCATTCTGCTAACATTCTAGTTTCCATCATTTTTTAAAATTATCAAAAGTTAACTGGATAAAACCTTGAGCAAAGATATCTATTTTACTTTGCTACTTTTGATGAGAAGTTGGACTAGATGACCTTCAGAGGTCTCTTCCAACCCAAATTATCCTATGGCTCTGGGATTCTTTCTTCCATCTTCAGAGATTCTTTTTAAAATAAAAATTTTGTGAATTTAAATATTCACATGCAAACATGTTATGCATGTTATATTTTCAAAAAAGTTGTAAATATCTGTATTGCCCTTTCGTATCAAATACCTTAAGGATACTGGAAAGTATCCTTTAAGTGACAGAAGCATTACCACCTCTGCCTGGCAGATAAGATTTTAGGTGAACAAGGAATTATGATTCTTAATTCCCCACAATACTAGAACTAAGCAATACCGGGGTATAGCTAGCTCAATACCTGTTAGATACAATAACCCCACTGATGCCTTTGACTTAGGAGTTCATAAATTTCTGATTGCTGGAAACTAAGTGGGGTAAACCATGAAAACAGGTATAAAGAACAAAGCTACTCCCTGTGTGCTCCATTTCTCATTCCATTTGTTACATTTTGCCAGTGATGGACATCAAAATAGCATCATGGAAAAAAAAAATGAGAGACATATTAAAAAAGAATTGAGGCTTAATGTAAGCTTTAGACAAAATGAGTGATTCAATTTCAAAAGTTTCAAGCATCTTTACATTAAGTTTGAGCCTAAGGCCTGCCAAGGTCTGGGAACTAGGAATTTTTCTTGCTAATCCCCTGTGGAAAAATGAACACAATCCAATATACGATATAGTCTGAAAGTGGTGGTTGATGCTTTCTTTCAGAGGAGTAGGAGAAGGTGCCTTTTTTATCTTCTTTTTCTTTCGTATAAAGAAATTCAGGTATACAGTATTCAGGTGTTCCCTGTCCAGAAATCTATTGGCTCTTTCTGGACAGGATATATGTCACCGTTCCAGTGAAAGCTGTTTTACAATACCAAAAAGATCTGAAGGCTAATTAGTCTGGAGGGGGAAAAAAACAAAAAACAAAACAAAACAAAAAACAAACAAAACCCACAAACCCAATAAAACCAAACAACAAACTGTGAGGCAGAACACAACTGTGTAGTTTGTCATTTACAGCAAGATAAATCCTAGGTTATGAGTCCACATTGTGCGTTACTTAGACTTTTTGCAACATGCATAAGCATCTTTGAACAGGGACTAGAATTTAGGTCTCTGCCTGTGAGCAAAATGTAATATAAATGACCTCAGTATATTTCCTATTAACAAGCTCTAGCTGGCTTCCCACTGTGTATATTGCTTCCATCTGACTGCAAGAGTGTCCAAAGTGTTGTGACAAACTTTGATAGGTACCTAACACTGTCTATTATCCTCTGAGAAACCTGGACACCTTAGTCTACAATTCTGGTAACTCCTTTTCTAGGGATTATGTTAAATTTACTTTGGGTGTCTGCTAGATTCAGAAGTTAGGATAGAGTAGCTTTAGAAACCAAACAGAGTTACCAGGTTCAACTGTCATGTCTTCATCACATAACCATTCTTCTATAATAATCCAAAAATATACGAAGGTAGCAAAATTACCTTGGCTCTCTTCATATTTAAAAGGGGCAAAGAAATTTGCTAGAATCTTCTTAAATTTTAGGAACAAATTGTGGCATAGCTG
>NW_010301436.1:93637-107015 GCF_000700745.2 Antrostomus carolinensis | reverse complement strand
AATGACATCTTAGGATAGGAATAGTTTTTCATAACTGATTGCTTCATCTGCCTTCAGAGGCTCACACCTCTCTTACAGGCACAGCTCATCTGCTGAGACATCACAATTTTTTAGTACAGAATAATAAATAAAATTATATTTGAGTCACCGGTGCTCAAATTGGTAGCAGAACACAACTGTTTGAACATTGTGAACTGTAGCAATTTAGCATACACTGGAGGAGCAGGAACCACAGCAGTCCAGACAAGCTTTCTGAAACCACAGCTTTCCCTCTTTCTAAATCAGTGCCCTCAGTTAATCTGTTAGATTGCACCAGTTTAGCTGATTTATCTGGGACTTAGTCTTCCAAAGTCTTTGTCAGACTCTGCAAAAGGTTCAGACAAAAGACTAACATGGGGGTTTTTTTGTTGTTTTTATTTGTTTGGGGTTTTTTTAAAATTTTTTTTTCCAAATTCAGACTCAAAATTTTAATAACTAACCAGTATTAACTAGAAGTTTCTGGTCAGACTTGGTGGTTTTTTTTCTGCTTCCATTTCTAAAAGTATTCTTACTTTAGCAATTCTGACTAATAATTTTTCTTTTCATCTCTTCTATATTCCTGAATCTAATGGTTCTAAACCCCACAATTTTCCAACTCATTTCCAGCTCTCAATTGCTACCTTTTCAATGCTACTATTCAAGTAACTGGGGGAAAAAACAGGTTTTGCTTCTGTTCCCCAAGCTTTTCAGGTGAACTGTACCAGAACTGCAAGAAAGTGTGCAAGTCCCCAAATTAATTGTATGTGATATTAAACAATTAATAGAAACCAACGATTTGCATTTTAATAACATTGTAACCATCTGGTAAATGAATCCATTAATCTTTATTAGCTGGGTGTCAGACACTAGGTTGTAGAGTTCACTGATCTGCGTATGGTTAAAAAGGAGATTTTTAAGTCATGTTTGGAATAATTTTCTCTAGCAAAGGACTACAAAGAGTAAGTCAAGCTTGACTAATATGTTGTAAGATACTGATCTGTACTCATACTAAGAAAAAAAGGCAAAAGCTGATAGACTTAAGTAATATGGAGGCTGTGACACAAAATAAGTGGCTGGGTCTTTAAAATGAAGCTGATACTTTCCATCTACTTTACAGTATTAAGATAAAAAAACTAAAAAACAAAAAAACCCACAAAACAAACAAAAACCAACCAAATAAAAATGCTCTGCATATTAAAGTGGAAAATCAGAGGTGAATTTGAACATCTTAGTGTTATCAGAAATGAATCCAGCTAAAATTAGTCAGTGATTGAGAAGCTCGGGAAGGTTATGGAATTAGAATATGGCTCCGCTCTGGTAAAAGGTCAAACTGCTGTTGATCTCCCATACAGAATAAATCAAAGCTCCACAGATAAACAGCATGAAGTGGATTTATGAGTGTGAGGAGATATATTATTATTTTCTCCCATGGGCCTTGTTGCTGGTTTTCCAGTCTCTTTTATGCATTGTAGTCACAATGGTACAACCAGAAGTTACTTATTATGTAACCTATTTTAAGTTAAAGTCTTTGCTGCAGAGGGTAGATCCTGGTGATGCAACCTTTAATGCTGCAGTGTGACTGTGTTTGTGGTTGTCTGCAGTGTTTGTATCCATGCTTATTATTCTTTCATTAATGCTTATTCTCAGTTATCTCTCAGAGGAATTACAGGAGCCTCAGCAGCTCTGAACTACCCAAGGACAGCAACTTTAGTCCTCATTTCTTCACTGATACTGAGATGAATAAATGGAAAACAACATATTCACAGTTTTTTCCCTGAAAATGTGTCGAGTCTGTTTTGTCTATGATAATAACTGGTAACCCACAAGCTTTTCCATCTGAATTCCTCCTCCTCTCCCATACTCTTGAGGAGGAGCAGTGAGAAAGCAGCCAAGTGGCCATCTAGCAGCCAGACAAGGTCAACCCAGCACAAAAGTCTGAAGTCTGATATCTAATTTGCTTTATGAACAACTATTGAAAACTGTTATATTCATAGAACCAAGTATTAAACTGGTGACAGGACATTAATTTATATGTGAAGTTAATTTTTTTTTGTTTCGTTTTGTTTTTTACTGTGTACATCATTGTGTAACTCTTTTGAATTTCATCTGCTTCTGTGCTGTTCAGTTGTATACCTTGCAAGGTCTTAATGCAGTTTTTCACATATGGTTCTTATTCTTCCTATGTTGAATAACTCATTCATTAATACTTTTTTTGACCTTGCTATTCACTCATATTTTCAAATTGTTTAAAAGTTATAAAGTTATTTGATATTTTACAACATATGCCACAGGACATATCTCTGGGAAGGTCTGTAGTGACCTCCTTTCGCTGAAAGAAAAGTCTACTTGTTCCTTATGACTGGTTCCTCTCTTTTTACTGAATATTTGTCCCACTGAAGGACTTTTGCTATTTGCCATGGTCTTTTACTGTGTAGAGAGCTCATGCATTCTTGAATCTTTTAAGATTATTTAATGAGTTTTAATTACAAAAATGGACCATATAATAAGCTTTAAATTTAAAATTTAACTTAGAAACAGTTCAGATTTTGCCAGCTTTTTTTTTAAATATATATATATGGTAACACATACAAAAAGAGTAAGGCATAGAGCATGCTATTTTCCTGTGGGTTTTAGCATGTTGCCATAGTGATTTTTTTTTTTTGCAAAAAGGAAAAACATGGAAAAGGTAAAGCTTTCCCATTATTTTTCTTCTTTAAGTTAGTTATTGCTCTCTCTTATGAAACAGTAACTGCTATGCTTATATTTTTAAGTTTTGTATCCTTTGCATCCAAAAGTCATGTCATATGACAGTCATTGTGAAGCACAATATGCAAAATGTCATGGAAGACTGAATACAGGGATGAATTCTGACGCATGTTGTAACTTAAAAAGTAGAGGCACCAGAAAATGCAATTTCCCAGATGTTTTGGAACTGAGGCAGAATTTGAAGAGATTTCACTTTATAGACTCTCACCCAATCGCTGTCTTGTCATTCATATTTTCTTTCTCATAAAACTGAGTACCATAATGATGTCAGGGGATTTAATATTAGGTGTCATTTCAGTTTTATAATTCAGTAGATAACCATAAATATATGGAAGAGGAAGCAAGAAATAAAGTGATAAGTGTCATTTCTCTATTATCAGATGATAATATCATGTAATGTACACACTTTACCCTGGGCAAACTACTTTGAATACATTATTTTCAAAGAATACATAATGTCTTGCAGCATAAAAACTAGCATGAAATCTGGAGTGGGATTGAAAACACTTGCGGGTAGCTCATTTCAATTTTCACAGTTTATGCACAACACAATATTCTGAGGAATTTCTGTGCAGGTGGAAATTTAATTTTATTCAGTGCATACCATTCTCCAGTGTCTTTTCTGACAAAATATTATGGAGTTTGGTATTGTATTTATTGACCTCATTATACAGTATCTTTCCTGGGTAACTTTATATCACTATTAGTGAAAGGTCAGCAAGAATCATTCTGACATTGTCTTTTTAGACTGCCAGAATGGATGTCATGACAACTCATATTAGCTGCTGGTCTGTGCCACTGGCCTGTGATGGAATCACAGTTAGGTTGTTTTTCTTGTTTGCTGTTCCTATTGCACTTTTTCTCCGTTTTGCTTCTTCCTCCGAGCTTCGTATTTCTATACTCAGTAATGTTTAGTTTCTTGCCATGTTCCTCAGCAGTTTTCTCCATTCATCAGTCTTTAATATGTCCAAAAGATGAGATATTAAATAAATGAGAAATTATGATGGAGGCACAATTTCCAGAAAGGCTGACCTTTCCAAGTAAAGTTATGATTATTCAGAAAATGCTTCAGCAGATATGACTGTCCTCTAAAAATGTTTCTTTCCTTTCCAAAGAATTTTGTACTTATAATTGCTTCAAAGGTACTTAAAATTCAAGCAGACAATGAGATGGGATTCTGCCTCTCTCCAGTTCTGCAACTGCATGTAAAAAAGCCTTTCCTCAACAAGATGCAGTTTAATACATAATGCATAAGAAAATTTAGCAAAGTGGAAATTAGTGTATATAGTAGAAACATCTGAAAATTAAAGCACCTGGCCATTTTAATGAATAGGGTCTTACATAGCTGAACTGGGAAAGGATCTATTAAATAGAGTATTTTTTAATACAGCAAGTACAAATGCATTTGATAGAGTGGAAATATAAAATGACATGCTTGTAACTATTTTCCTGGTGAAATACCATATGGTCACATGGCTCTGTAAAAAATCCTGTGCCCACTCAAGAGTCAAGAACTATTTTTTGAAGAGAAAAAGTAGTTTCATGCTTAGTAGTGAGAGAAACATTTAACAAGTAGAGGTTTTCTTATGGGTGTTTGAAACTTTGGAGAGTTTTAATACTGAAACAAGTCGGTATTTCAATATACTATACAGATAGTGAAGGTTTTTAGCAAGTCAGAAGGAAAAATATATTTAATTTATAATGGATCTACAGCTCATTCCATTAATAATTTATCAAGTTTTGTAATAAAACAGCCTGTACCATTTTAAAGCCAAAGGTAAATGTAAAAATATAAAAGTATGTTTTCCACACATTTTTTAACAAGACTTTTAATGCACCTTGCCAAAAAGCAAGTAGGGAAGGACATTTTCAAGAAACAGATAGGAATGTTTCCTTCAAGAACAACTGCAAATTAAGACCCTTTACAAAACAAGCCACCTTATAATTATTGGATAAGAAGCCTCCATGGCTATACTTCCCCCATAGGATTTCTGTGGCTACGTTGCTCATAGTGTGAAGGGCTAGTATCTTATTAGCAAATTATTTCCTGAAGTCTATAAATGTTTTGCAGACAAGGTTATGAGCTCTTAGATCATGAGGAGAGACTAGTTCTGTATAACTATGAATTTAATTTAAAAATGAATTTGTGGTCTTAATTTTCAATTTTGGCATAAAATATTATAGTAATATTTTTCATTTTTTTTTTATTTTTCATCTGAATTTCCTAGTTTTCTTGTCTTCAATAACATAAACATTGTAGTAAGGTGTGCAAAAATCAAATCATTGCTAAATATTTTTAGTTTTGATTACAGATAAGGGGATATCTGATTTAGGGAGTTTATCTACTTTCTGAAAAGGCATAAGGAAATACCTGTAACATATTATAAAAGGGAAGTATATTAAAAAATATCACTCCACTTCAGGCTTCATCAGCGTATACAGAAGAGATTTCACTGCCTTTTGTTGTTGTAAATTGTGTAAATCCTATTGAAACAAAAGTTGTTGACTTCTTAAGCACGTAACTTTGTTCTATAGAAATCATTTGAAGCTTAATGTTTCTCAATTATTTCTTTCCACATTTAGTTCTGTATGATGCATCATTAGACAGTGCCCTACAAAATTTTTTGGGTAAGTACTACAGGTTTTGCCTATTGATAAAGTAAAAATCAGAGTTTAACTATATGTCAAAAAAAAAAAAAAAAAAAAATAGGCAAAGTGCACAGATACACACGGCATAGTTGTTTACCTGTGAGAAAAAGCTGACCTGATTTTTTCCTGTGTTTCCTTGGGAAGGTCTGGGGTTAGAAACATGTCCATATGTCTAACTGGTCCTCATTAGGCTTATTAGTAAAGGAAAATGTGATAGTATTTTGGCAACAATTTGATAGGATTCGTCAAAAATATTTGTTGGGAAAAAACCCCACAAAACATGTTCTTCATTCCTTCTATGCACCCCAAAGTCTCATAAACAGTTGCACTGATTTTGATTGCACTTTTAAATGTTTTTGGACTGAGATAAAATATGGGAAATATCACCTGGAAGGATTTTGCATGATAATACAGCAGTAGCTGAAAGAGTTTGATTAGAATTAAAGTTGAAATTAATCCTTATTACATCCTTATTATAGCAGACGCTACTAAGATCTGCCTTAGAATATTCTTTAGAACTCAAGTGTACTGCTAAATGTTACATTCATTACAAACTGCCTATTACTAATTTCATTTGAAGGAGGACTGATTACAGTTACAATACTAACAACTGTGAATGTAAAAGTGCAGACATGACTACCTCCATTATCATTAAAATTAGTAGGAGGCAGGTTAAGCAGTTCACATTTTGATTACATTGTTTTCCTATAACAAACAGATTATTATTAGACTTGATGAAAATGTATAGTAAAGGGCCTTAAACTGCTCTAGAATTTCCCATTTTAAGGTGCTTGCTGAAATATTACAAAATTATTTATTTTATTTTTATTTCTTATGCATTTTGAGATGATAAAATCATTGCAGCTCCAAAGTTTAAGTTTCTTTAAATTTTTCAGCCCATATGTGACACTGGTCATCCTATGGGTGATTGGTGGATATATACGTATATATTGTTCTCTCATGCACTGACTCCACAGAGTTCAGACCACTGTCAGGGTAATTTATTCTATAAGTGCTGGTGGCTGTTTTAGCCATTTTGATGTGTAACAATATTTGTTTCAATACTGGTCATCTGCTGTTTGTTAACAGACTTATTCATTAAGGTGGAATACATCAAGGGATGATGACAGTTTCTGTGAGTGCTAGAGAAAGCTCTCTATTTCTCTTTGAAAGAAAAGGGATCCTGTTATGGCAAAGCTCTTGATTTCTTTCACACAAGGAAAAAGCATCTTGAAGCAGTTTCATCTGTGTCAGCTGTGGTATTTTGCTCTTAGCCATTTCAGTAACATTGTTCTTCTCCTTTCCTCTGTTCATCCATTGTGTTAAACAATATAAGTGGCTAGGGTTCAAATCACTATCTCCATGTCTATAAAGCTAAACTGACCGTGCTCAAGATTGTTATCCAGTGCTTGTGCCATCTGGCAGGGAATGGCTGGCATCCATGCTGCTAAGCTCTCTCAGCCCTCAAACTATCTGTTGGGAATGGTCCCTGGTCTATGACAACTCTTGAGGCACAACCAGAAATAGTTTGAGAGAAGTTTAATTTGTCCAGGCTGAAATAATGGCAGGGACTGCTGTAATACTTTGATTATACACACACACACATATATAAAAGAAAAAAAAAAAAAGGAAAGAAAAAAAAAGTTTGTGTCAGTGCCTATGAAAATTTCCTGTTTAATTTAGCAATATAGACATAGCCAAATAGGCTTGATTATTATGATACTGAATTTTATTATCCCTGGATCCTAGAGTGAACCTTGCAGCCAAGAGTTTGGCTCAAAACTCTCTGTCAATAAGGCAAAACTGTCAAGTATCAAAGAAAATTCACAGCAGCTAGGACAATGAGTGGTGGATGCATTGAGTAAGAAATGCTGAACAGAGAAGCATCTAGTCCTGAGGACAAAAATAATGTTCATTCACTATTGTAGGCTTCTTTACCTCATTGCTTCCTCCTAGAACTGGACCTCATGTTTATTTTCTAAAGACCGCCCATTTCTTCCCATTTAAAAAACATGGAAACAGCAAGAGTGACAATGACCTGGTCTTAAACCTCTATATCTCCTGTTTTATATTTCAGCAGTGACTTCAGAGCCCCATCCTAACATAAGGAAGATCAAAACCACATGCTTGTCTCTTAATTAAGAACAGTAGTTACCAGGTTCTGGAACAGAAAGATGTGGGCACTCTACAACATTCTTACTCAAACTGTGGTGAAAATAATCCAAAGATAACTGAGCCAGAGAGAGAAACCCCTCATGATTAAGACATTCGCATACAGGGAAGAGGAAGTTCTGAGGTCTGTCTTATAGAATTGTGGTGGTTTGGGGGTTTTGGGGCTTTTTAACTACAAGACTTAGGAACAGAAGATTTTAAGCATTGTAAAACTTTGAACTTATGTAAGCAAGACAAAAGTTTCCAAAAAATTCTCATGTGGTAGTTTTTAATATATCTCACTTTTGCAATCCATACAGATATAGGATGACATACTATAATTGCAATAATGTTACATTGCTTTTAAATATTCAAGCTCTGTTAATGAGAGTTAAAATTATTCAGTGTGGAATGTCATTATGTTAACTACTGTTAAATTTCTATTGACTCTTCTATTCTGGAAAACAAATGAACTATTCTTTCTGAGTTTAGTCTTCTTACCAAGAATAGCTCTTACCTGAGATCTCTTCCTCCATAAGGGAAAGGATAGAGATTACTTATCTGACACAGAGGAGTTCCAGTTGTATTTCTTACGTGGGCTGGTCAAAATCCTCTTCTGACTACATGCCAGAAAACTGTCAATTAAGCCATATTTTGAGTTTTTATTAAATCATGCTAAGGATTAAACACAATGTAGTGACATATTAAATGAGAACTGTTATGAAATATCCAGTCAAGATGTCTATTTTAGATAAGAGAATAAGATTACACTATTTTACAATATCTGAATAAACCTTCTCCAGGGTATCCTCCTCAGGCCTCCTGCTAGGTTTTTGAGCCAATGTCAACTGTGAACCCTTCCAAGTTTGTCCTTAGTGACACATGTGTAGTTTTACTTTATGTTAAAATTAAAGATGCAGTTGTGTAAAACACAAAATAAACAAGTAAAGTGAGGCTATAAAATGGCTGTATGATGGTACAGGTTATTAAAAAAACACATTTAAAAGTATGTGTAGCTTCCACACTTAGCTTACTGTAGTTAACTGTTACAACTGTATAGCTGATGTTATACATCAACTGCATAAAGAATTAGCAGATCCAGACAAAGAATCAACAGTTCTTTGGTGTAGTTGGTTCATCTGTCCCTCAAGGCATTTTCTTTAGCCCTTTTTCTTCCCTTTATTTGCTTTGCTTTGCTTCTTGAGCCAAAACAATCAAGGTTATGAATTTGGTGTGTACAGAGTCGAATGCAATTTCTCAAGGTTGCTCGTACTGTTTACATGGAGTGGGGCAAGTGTCCAAAATTGTATAATGCTTCTAGTACTGACACAGGTCTTTCCGATTTACATGTTCCTTATGTCCATGGTGTCTATGACAGTAGGACAGTCTTTGGAGTTCCCATGCTTCCAAGTTTTACTCGTGTCACAGTTGATAGAATGATTTGTGTAAGAGTTTTCAGGGAGCTACTTGGGAATGTACAACAGCTCAGCAACTCTTACAAGGTGTATAAATGAATTCTTAGAAAACACTCTTAAAATGTACTTCAAATGTTTGAAGATAGTGCTTGAAGTTCTGACTCTGTCTTGAGTTTTAGTGAAAAAATATGAAATGCTATCCTCAGAAAACTGTATTGAGAGTTCTTAAAATAAAAAACAAATTCTGGGCAGAATATAAAGGTCTGGAACCTAAGCTCAAATGTTTAGAACTGCAATAGCAGATGAAGATCTTCTAAAATAATATACACTGTTGCTATACTGAAAGCAAAGAGTTCAGAATTAGATACTTAGATTAACTAGAAAATTTATTCGTGTATTTATAGATATAGACACCAAAAGAATACAGTTATTTTCATTGAGTTTGAACTTCTGTAACTACAAAATGACAATTTCTGACTTCTTAATGGGGAGGGTAACTCTTTCTTATCAATTGGAAAATAATATTGAATTCAGTAACTAATGGCTATGAAATCTTGTGTCTTAATGGAATAAAAATAATTTGAATTCTGCGAACACTTCATATGGTTTGTTTAATGCATAATGTTTGAGAAGGGAAAATATCTTTTTATGTCTTATGACTTGAGCTGTTCAGGTATAAAAAAATGTAGTTGCACTGGGGTAATATATTAACTCATTTAGTTAGAACTTTAGTAAGTCAAATGACTTTGAAATTTCTACAGATAATGAAGGATAGATTTTGCACATTCTGGACATTTATTTTATTTAATTTTAATATCTGAGAACCTGTAACTGTTCTATTGCACAAACCAGTGTAATTGATGCTTTCACCAGAAATTAAACTGTTGTCATTGCTATATAAAAATATATATTTATATGGTGAGGATTCGTTCTTCTGCTATTTCTGTCAGTATGTTATAAAATATTACAAAGTGATTCCCTAGAAGATGAATTAAAATGCTGTTTTCACCAAGAGATTATTCTTCATTTAATTCCATAGGTTTTGGGGTTTTTTTAAATTAATTACTGGCAGTTCAATAAAACAATTCTGTTGTTTGATCTCTGTTAATGAGCCTAGATAAATACCTAATCTTCAGAACTATGTGAATAGCACAAGCACAGTCACATACAAATGAAGCAAAGAAAGTACGTAATGAATTACTAAAAGATCAGTCTTTTGCTGATTTTTAAGACTATTTCTATTAAATATGGTACCATAGGAGGTAACTTTGGTACTCAAATGTAAGTGTTTGATGGGCTATATGGTAATATTGTCCCCTTTTGCAATTAGACTTATAAAGAAAATTTAAGTGGTAGTCCTCAAATACTTGGTCCAATAACATAGCCCATGTCTGAAAAAAAATAGTTAATGGGATAAAATTCAGTAAATTGAGTTTTATTCAGAGACTAATAGGACTGCTGTATGCAATTAAATCAGCAGGGAGGCTGTAACTATGCACAAAGATACCCCAAGAACAATGCTACTATCCTTACTAAAAACTTGTCTACTGTAAGAAGTCAAGGTAGACTCAGGGCCACACATTAATAGTGTAAATATTTTGTGTTCTGGCTACCATGCACCACTTCCCTGTGTACTCTTGGCTAACCATTTCTTACTGGCACAAGATGTGCGCTAACATTTCATAGATAACTGAACCCACTAAAAGCATTATTTACAACTCTTACTGCAATGTAATGTAGGGATACTCGATTTGGTTTGAAATGAGCTAGCTTAACTACAACTACAGGAGGCATTGGAGCAAGAATGAAACAAACAAGTTGCACTGTTTCCTACACAGGGAAAAGCAGTAGTTTGTAAACTCCATGCTGGGAGGTATATTTTTGTAAGTATGAGGCAGGTGTGGTCTGTGCACACCAAAAGAACATACAGTGGGTACTTGGGAGCAATAGTGAACTAATTCACACTTTATTTCACCTGTTCCTAACTTCCCGCATGGGTAAATCCTAAAATTAATGGGTAGGTGGAGGGCTGCTGTTACAAGTGAAAAGTACAAGGTTCTTAACTTCTTTTAAATTCTCAGAGAAACAAGAAAATAGAAATTGATTAAGAAAATGAATATGAACTGTTCTTGGCACTTTGCTTTTCCATAGAGTTACTTTGTGAAAGACGTGGTGATAGATCTCCTTTAGAGGCTTAAGTAAGTGGTGTGTGGAGAAAAGAGATAGCAGAAGTTTTGTAAAGAAGAGGCTAAAACATAATAAACCTGTTCCAAGCAATCACCCAGTAAATCTATAGTGATGAGGCAGACTGAAGGTCAAAACAGAAAGTCAAGTCAGCAGGTTGCAGGTCTGGATCAAGGAGGTATGAGATGGAACGCAGATGCAGGGGCAATGCAGCCACAGCCTAGCTCGGCATTTTTTTTTACTCTTGGACTACACAAAAAGAGGCCTCACACAGTTCTGTAAAGTAATCAGGTGAAAATCCTGGGTAATATATTTTCTACCATTTGTTTCCTCTTAAGAATGTGGCTGGCACTTCATCCAGGCAATCCAGATAGAAGACTTCCACTTCACAGAAAGGTCCTAAAGGGTTACTTTCTGAATTGTAATTTTCTATGCATGATGCTAGTGAAGAATGGAGAAAATTGCCCTCTGGCATTGACCTGAAGGTAGTCACAATGACCAAATGTAGGAGAGAAGCCTAAAAAGACAGGTAGACATTATGGTTAGTGGGGGTTGGAACTAGATGATCTTTAAGGTCCCTTTCAACCCTAACCATTCTATGATTCTATGATTCTATGATAGTGATGCAGAGAAAGCCGGTCAGAAGAAACTCTCTAAGACTCATTTTGGAGTTTTAGAAAGTAGATATTCTTTATTGCAGCGCTGGACACACATGGAAATTGCTCCCCCAAGGTGTGTGTGTCTGTTTCAGCACACATTATATTGACCTAATGCATGCATATTCATTGAACTTCCAAGAAATTATCTACATATTAAAAACATTTCCTGTAACTATTTAACATATGTAAATGTCCTTCACGCTTGCACAGTAAAA
Organism: Antrostomus carolinensis; assembly: GCF_000700745.2. Lineage (NCBI taxonomy): Eukaryota > Metazoa > Chordata > Aves > Caprimulgiformes > Caprimulgidae > Antrostomus > Antrostomus carolinensis. The sequence continues at coordinate 94,958 of NW_010301436.1, read as the reverse complement.
TGAGTCAGTGGTCATTTGAAAGTCTTCATCACCGTGTACACTGATTGAACTCCTCTTTGATTCTGGGCAGTGGTATCTCTTTTATGTGCTTGGGACAGTATTCCTTGAAGAATGTTTAGTCATTAATCTTTATCTGTGTGTTCTTCCTCAGGCTTAAGCACTTCTGATAGTTTTATGTTAGAACATTCGCAAAAGGTCCTAAGGTTATCAAATTCTCAGGGGGCTGAGGAGAACAGTTTCCAGTTCTGAATGATCTAAGCAAGCAGATACATGCAAAACAACCAGGTGATAAACATTCACTTCAAGGTTGTTGGCAATCTAAGTGGAATGATGTAATGTTAACTACTGGGTGATTTCTACAACCTAAGGATCTTGTTAAGTTTTACAACTAAGTAATTAACAGATGCAAGTGAAGCCACTAAGTAATTTATAAATCTTCTAACTTCTAAGGGTTTACTCTTTCAGTAGGACAACTGTAATTTACACAGCTAAAATTACAGAGTCACAGCTTTAGATGGATGAAGGTAGTAAACATGTCAAAATTTTAGGAGCTCAGTAGAGTTCCAAGGCCTGTCTGTACATGGTGGCTTTTCTTGTTGATGCTTCTATGAGAACTGGGTGCACATCATCAACTCCAAATCTGTTCTTCTTCCCTCCTATGTGCTCTGGTAAACTGAAGAAAATCAGGATGCATGAGCAGTGAAGGTGTCAAATTGTGCTTCAGCAGGTTTACCAATCGGGATCATGAAGTACTTTCCTGCATAATTTCAACACAAAACCACAATCATAAGGGTGAAAAGGGCTGCAGAAGTACATTGAGTTAATTATCTAATTCAAGAAATAACCTTGTATCTCTTTAATTCCTCTCGTAAGAAGGAGAGGGAGGAAAGGAATTCTTGTGTGTTCAAAAGCTCATCTGTTTTGGGGGGGTTTGGGTTTTTTTTTTTTTTTTACTTCATCAGTCATTGTTTCTAATATATATTTCTTGAGGTAATCTCATCAACAGCAGAAATTCCAGAAGATTTCCAGTCAAATTATTTCACAATGTTCCAGTCTCACCATTATCACTTTTTTTTTTTTTCCCTAATAGCTAAACAGAAACAAGATCTTTTTTTATTATTATTACTGCTCTAGATATTTGATACAATTGGCTCTTATTCTTCTTAAGGTTGGTTACTCTAACCTAAAGAGTGTATTTCAGCTGGATTCTGACCAGTGCTGAGAAAAGTAATTTCCAACATCTCATATGCATACTCCCATTAAATATCAGATATGGTATTTGCTTTTTTCCCCAACATTAGCTGAAGTTCAGTTGGTGACC
>NW_010301436.1:60909-93615 GCF_000700745.2 Antrostomus carolinensis | reverse complement strand
CTCTGTATTTGCAAACTTGACTGTTCCTGTTTAAGTGTAATAACTTTTCCCTCAGTTCCATTTGCAATACCTCCATTTATGACCTTGTTATCCTTATGTTGTTTACTCGCTGCTGAAAGTGGCTTTTTGACTTTAATTCAGGAGGATGTACTGCCTCCTCTTTATGACTTAATATATGAGCTAATTTTAGTTACGAGACACTATCCCCTGCTGATTCATAGGTCTCAGCTTCCCTGAAAGATCTATATTTTTTGTTCCTGTGATTGACACTGCTTCTAGCATGTGACAAAAATATCATTTTCATATTAAAAAAAAAAATCAATTCAATTTACTTTTGTATACTCTGTTTCCAGCTTCACATAATTTTGAATTCTAATAGTCCTTTGATAGAGTTACAGTCCTCTGGGGTTGCTATTGCTAGCAATCATAATAAACATTCTCTGAATGATGGAATGCATTATTTCACTGATACTGTGTGAATGAATAATTCACTTGAAACATCAAAAAAACACAATAGCCAAACAACTGGGCTGTATTAGTAGATGCACAGCTAGTAGATTGTGGAAAGTTCATGGAAAGTTTTAGTGCCCTTTTGGGCACTTTTTAGAGTGCTTCTGGAATATTGTGTCCAGTGTCAGGCACCTCAAAAGAAGAAGAATGTTAATAAACTGGAGTAAGTTCAGTGAACAACCTGCAAGCTGGTGGGGAGCTGGAGCACTTGCTTTGTGAGGCAAGGGTTTGCTCAGCTCAGCCTAGAGAAGAGAAGACTTCAGCAAAAGTTATTGCAAAAACAAATCTAAGCTCTGTACTATAGTGCATTGGCAGGAAAAAGAGATTCAACACTTATAAATTTAAAGCAGTAGGTTCTGACTGGACATAATATCAGATTGGATATATTTTCCTGAGTATTAGACTGGACTGGTTATTTTGAAACTTTTGAAGATCTTCCAGGTTCCCTTGTCTTCTTTGACCTTCAGAGCTGTTGCTGTTCCTGTATGATTCCAGCTGCCTGCTCCCTGAACAAGCCACAGACACATGAGGTCTGCGCTCTGTGACTCTGTTACCTCTTTCCCCTCAGGATCTCCATCTCAACTCTTCATGCTTGCTACAGCCAAGGCTGCTACAGATTACTGCATCCTCACTGTATTTTTATTCAGAAATAAACTGTAGCTCATCAGTGAGCAGGACCTTTGTGCTTTTAAAATTTGGACTCAAAATAGAAGGAATAACCTGGAGAGTATCTTATGCACAACTTAATATTAACATTGCTTTGAGGAATGGTCATTCAATTGTAGAAAACAGAACAAAGTAAGATGATGAGTGGAATCTAGATGTACACTTGTGGGTTTATTCTTGTTTGTTTGTTTTGTGTTTTTCTTTTATTGATGGAGAATATTTGATGAATTCTAGTAACTATTGCAAATTTTCCTATCTGTGCAAGCTTTTAAAGCACTCAGTGGATAATGGTCAGAACTGTATGGTCTGTGCTGTTGCAAGTACTGTGACTCTGGCTTCTACAGTCCTGCATCATCCTTAGCTCAAGCTTCCCTGGGATTGTGTGATCTGGCTCTCAGACAAACTGATGTGCATAGCATGTACACCATGCTTAATGTTGTTCATAAGGCATGGGAAGGCCATTTAAAAGGATAAGCAATAACTTTCAAATAGGCTCACAAATGGGGCAGGTTCATCCCTCACTCAAATTGTCTTAAGTCATTTGTCAAAGAAGCAAACAATCTCCAACATAAACCAATGGCTGAGATGCTCATTATGATTCACTCTATTTTCTGTTATAAAAAATTATAGCCATAAAATTATCCAAATGGAAAGGTTTGGGGTATAATTCTATTCTTGAGTATACTGGGATCTGGGAATAATATTGTAACTGAACCAACAGTTCAGCTATGACAACTTGAAGTCTGGTTAGTACTTTCTTTCTTGCATTCAAGCGTTCATTTCAAAAGCAAGAAAAAGAAGCAATTGAGGTTTCTCCTGTATTTTTCAACTCTCTCTTGTCCTGCACAAGACCTTTATTCAGTTTAGATACATTTTTATTACATTTCTTCTCATTAATGAATAGAAATCCTTGGAAGTAATTATTTAAGTCCGATGAAGGCAGAGAGTTTGGCTTTACTACCCTAGATCTCATGACTTCAGTATACAATCTCACTGTTGTTGCTGTCTATTGATCCTTCCAGTCTCAACAACATGGAAGGAAACTTCCTGCTATGAAGTAGTTTCATTTTTGAACAGTATTTCTAAGCTGACTAGAGAGATGCTTCTGCAAACAGGTACAGAGAGATCTTCATGAGCTGTCTCTTATCTAGAGACTGTATAGCCACATTAATAATGCTTGATTTTAGTACACCTTAAAGATACTTTGTAGAGACATTTACAATTATGTAATGTAACATTCTCATTGATAATATCTGTGTTTCCATTGAGTGGATTTCCAAACATGATTCTGTCAGTGCATGTTCATGTTCTACAAAACTAGTAAGCTTAACAAGTACATCCAAGAAAAGAGCCAATTCTACAGAAGAAAATTTGAATTATGCAATTTCTTCAGATTTGTCATTAGTTTCTTGACACTCTGAGATTCCTTTCTTGTCCTCACTTTGTCTTAGTTTTTGGCAGTGGAGATGAGAAAGAAATAATCTTGTGAAACTGAACCAGTTCAACACTTCTCAGCAGTGCAGACAAATTGAAGGGGAAGTTAAGTTTCTTTCTGCAATGTTAGCTTATACCTGAGCCATAACAGACTCTCTCTTAAATATTGAATATAACTGTTGTAGGCTGGAGAACTTGAAAATGATTAATTTCCTACAAAAGCTAAGACTCTAAACCACTTTTGCTGTTTAGTGGTATACTTTTATTAAAAAGTCACACTGATTACCTAGCTGACTTAGGTTCTTTTATGGTATCAAAATACCTGAGCATTCCTGATAATCATTACTCCTCCAAAACCCTGAAAATAAATCAGAGAAATTATTATCATTTTACAGATGTTCTGACTGACAGAGAAGTAAAGGGACTTACCACAGTTTATATTAACAGGCCATGGATGAGCAAACAGCTGAACTCAGTTTTCTAAGGAATACCAGCACTCAACAGAGAAAAAGAACAACAATTCTTTGAACCATGAAAAAGTCCTTTGCAATAAGATGGCATACTACAATAATTAATCATATTTGATCTATGTTGATAAGCAGTCATTTACTGGTAGAGAACAGGTAGGCTCATCAGCATGCTGCACTGCCTGCAGAGGCTCAAAGGTCAGACTGCAACCTACATTTCCCATTCCTAGTCTGAACAGAGGTGGAGTTGTGTTATGAAAGGAAAATTCAGCCTCTGGAGAAAGTGAACTTTTCAGGTCATTGTCCAACAATTCCTTTAATCTGAATAAAGATTGATATGGATTCCTGTATGAGTAATATCCATGATACTGTTAAAAGAATAGTTCAAAATGACTGAGAAAGTGAAATGACTGAAAACTTCATAATGAGAGAAAGTAGGTCATCTTTTCATCTTAGAGAATTTCTGGTTTTCTTACTTTCTGCTTGGATACACCTTGTATCTGAAAAATATTACTGGCACTATTCTAGTCATGTCTGTTGTTTCATTTATTTGCAGAAAATGTCTCCCTGACTTTTGAATTATATATCATGACAATGCTTTTACTATGTCATCTCCCTTAAAATCTTTGTATAGCAGTTAATGGTTATTGGTATCTAGTGGAGAACTATAACAAAAGCAAAATTACTATAAGGAACTGGAAGTCCCCAAGGCCTACTGCATCCACTCTCTTACTTTCTGACTGAAGAGATAACTCTACATTTAATCTAAGTCAGGGAACAAAACAAATATTTTGTAGTTATACTGGCCTAGATTTTCTGCATTTTGCTAGAACTACTCAATGTCGTGTTCTGCTACTGCACATACCTACCTAGTGATTCAACTAAATATTATAGGAGTACATTCAGCTGGCATAAAGAAATTGTACTGGTTTTAGTCATAATGTCCCCCACAACCTACTCTTGGGGTATAAAAGAATATTATTTCTTTTGTGACAAAACACTTGTATATCCTCCAGCTTGCCCTGAATGCATTTTTGCAGAATGTAATATGAACCAACGTAACTAAATCCTTTACTGAGAATAGTGTATATTAAAATATTCTGTGCAAATTGCCTTACTCCATAGTGAATCATTTGTGAACAGATGCTAAGTTATTAATCTGTGGGCAGCATTTTTCCCTCCAAAGTATTTCCTGATGGTTTATGCATATTTGCCAGGACAATGTCATCTGCTTTTGTATCCAGAGGGTACATATTGGTACCCAGACCCCTAACTCTCCCTTCCACTCCAACTGGGATAATTATACTTTAAGTGTTTAGTATTAGATTTGTATCTGTGTCCCTCCTTAAAGTTACCACAGGTGAACCAGAAAAGGGCAGCTTGATGTTTAGGAAAGGATTCATAGAACTAAACGTTAAATATTCCATATATGTACAGAACTCCGTGTTTTGCCTTAGCATGACCAAAAGTAATAAATGGAGGTAATTATTAGTTATTTTCACATCATGGAGTCAATGGGAGTAGAGTAAGCAAGCACTTTACAATAGCAGTTCTTAATTCCTGTACACAGTTTTTCACTGAACAATAGGATGTTAAAGTGTGTATAGGAATGAGGTAAGTCGAAGGTCAAGTATGGTGGCAGAGGGTCATTAGAGGAGGTGACAGTGTGGTTTTGTTTTTCTTTTGGAGTTTTTTTCAGGAGGAGAGAGTGGAAGAATAGTTCCTAGAGAACAGAAGGACTGCCAGTTATGGATCATGTGCCAGCAGCAAGGGTTAGACTGGGATATAAGTATGCTTCCATTGGAACAGGCTGCCTAGGGAAGTGGTGGAGTCACCATCCCTGTCAGTATTTAAAAGACCCGTAGATGAGGTGCTTAGGGACATGGTTTAGAGACGGGATTGGTAGTGGTAGGTTAATGGTTGGCCTCAATGATCTTAAAGGTCTTTTCCAACCACTATGATTCCATGGTTTGTTTGGGTTTTTTTTTTTTTTTTTTCTAATTCTATGGTTTTCCATTTATGATAGCTATGTGTTTTCATTCTAATACTAAGAACTTACATGAATTTCCTGAGTTTGCATTTTCCACTTCCATCATCCAAACAAGTGTTGTTCAGAAAGCAGATGGCTACAGTGGACCTTGGTTTTGCAGTTTTCCTGTAAGTTAGGCAAGTTTAACATTTCAGTCGAGGTGAAAAAAAGTCAGTTTTTAGGCTCATTACACACCATTAAAGGAATAAAACAACAAAAAAAGTAAATATCAGACAGCTAAGAATCTAGGGCTTTAATTTTAGATGTTGTAGTGATTTTAAGTGGGAACAAAGCTGATGAGTAACAGATATAATAAGATCTTTTTTATACAAATTACAATGAATAATTATATTATTTTGCTTTGTCTCTTTACCTGGACAGTGATGGTAGGCAGTCACAGCTTATTTAGCTATATAGATTTTTTGTGTATCATAATAAGCATTTTCCATTGTGTAAGAATATAGTTTTTGCTTCTGTTGGCTTTGAACCCCCTGTCCCTAAAGCTCCTGAAGATCAATCTCCTTTGACAGACAGAGTTCTCCATATTGTTCTATTAAATATTTTCTATTTTTAATCTTAACTTTGCAGAGGATAGGAAGTGAAGTCAGAAAAAAATATATGGGAGGGTGACTGTTCATGGATCCGTTGTAAAGACAATCTCTGCTATGTCAGAAGTCTTTTACTCTGCCTCTAACATGTGCTTTGCTTACATGGATTAGTCAAAATGTTGTTGGAGTTGATAACTTTTTTTTTTAAATTGTGAGATACTTCTTATTACTGTTTCCGTACAATGTTATACTTTATAATGTTAGAATTAAAAACCAGAATATTCTTCTAATAATACTACCTGTAACTATACTAAAACCTGCAGTCTTTAGGTAGGAAAATCACTGTCTTTATAAATATTTCATAGTAGGGAGTGGAGGACTATCCAAATACAAATTGGAATTATTTATCATTGGATTGGGCCCTTGTTATCTTAATAAGACATCATCTGTAGAAGGCGTTTCCCTTATCTGTGAACTTTAATAATTAAAAGTGTTTAGACAAACTGTTTCTTGAGACTTAATCAGTTTTGAATGAAACTTTCCTTAGTTCAGCTGTGTCCTCCTTTGTGCTAATTTACTGTGGAAAGTGAGTGTAGCAGAGAGATCATAAGGACTTGTAGATCCTTTTTCTTATTAATTTTCTTACTTATTTATTATTTCATTAACCAGGTTATTTCCCCCTGCTTCCTCTGCTGTGGTTTTGTTCACCTGCTTTTCCTGGATATCATTCCCTGAGGAGTGCATGTGGCATCACTTTTAAAAATCAAGCCTATAATGGTTTATCCATCTTTCAGAAAAGCACAATATCTACCACAAGAATCTCAGAAACTAACTACATATTTGTGAAATCACACGTCACTCTGCATCAAAAGATAATAGAAGTTTATGTCATTGACTATTATCTCATTAGATCTTTGCTTTACAACTGGTAATTGCTTCCACAGACATCAGAAATGACAGATGAGATGACAAAGGTGTCAGCAGAGTTTTTCTTCAAAGCAAAACTGGAAACTAAGATAAACTATGACTGGACAAACTAGTCAGTGTCCCTCCTTCTTTTCCACTTAAGATTAACACACTGAAAAAATACTTTTAATTTCTTTTGCTGTTGCTTTCAAAGCAGAATACTTTCCCTCCTCTTGAGAATTTTGTTGTTATTGAAAAGTGAGAAAGCAAAGCACAGTTAACTGTTTTCCCTTTGGCTTTTATTGTTATCATATGTTGTATTGGTTCTTTTTCAACATTCAGTGCTAAAGGACTTTAAACAAGGGAGAGTCTCAGTGACTACGGTATATTCATCTCTGTCAGGGGGAGAAATCACACTTCATCAAATACTTTCTTATAGATTTAGTGTCTCTCTCACATTCTTGCTCCTTCAGCTTCTTCAGCTGGTGGTGAAATGATACATTTGGAGAGATGGAGTAGCTGAAGCTGTTTGTTTCTAAGCTTTTCTGCAATTGTAACCCTTTAAATATGAAAACAGAAGGAGAAAAAAGATTTGAAAGCTGCTTTATGTTTCTGTTGCCTTTAACATGAAGGTCTGTATCCCTTTTCTTCTCCACCTCATTTGTTTCCCACACAGAGGAAAAACTATTAAAAAGCTGGAGACATAGCAGTGTTTTGATGAAATAAGTTTACATGGTATGTTTGGCAAATATATTCAGATTTTCCATTCCCTATGTAACATTCTGCTGTGTTTATCCTGTTTCTAACTAACACTTAATAATGTTCAATTTTTTTCTGAACATAGAGTGAAAATTGTAGGGGAGGTAAATTAAGAAACATAATTGCTATTTATAATTTAATGTTGTTTAAGCGTAAGCTAATTAGATCTTACAGTGTTTAATCCATCCATAAATGTAAGAACATTTGCTGTTCATTAATTGCATCTCATAAACATTCAGCTGCTGCACATTTGAGTTAAAATGTCACAGTAAACATTTATGAGTTTTCTTTTTTTGAACATGTATGCAATCCTTCTACAGAAGCAGACAAAAATGTCCCCCTCCCCCCCCAAAAAACCCCAAACAAACAAACAAACAAACAAAAAACAACCCAAAAGACTATATTAAATATATTTACAAATCATTTGGAATATTCTCCTACTCATATCCTTGCTGATTAGCACATTAAAAGTCTACTATCTTTGAAACACTTTCCAGTTGTATGATCTACAAGTTACTGAGTAAAAGTGGTCTAATTTTTGCGTTTTAATTAAGTTTTAGAGTGAGAGTGGTAGCAGACTGAGACAGACATTCCCTCTTTCACTTCAGGACAGCATATGAAATTGCTCAGATAGACTTCCTCGTTGTACTGCTGTGAATCTAATCCTTTGTGAACACTTCCAGGAGTGACAGAATAGTGATTTACATATGCGTTCGGTTCTTAAACAGAAGATCTCTCCTAAGTTAATGTATTTTAGTGTATGAACGCCATAGTGTGTGAATTTAGCTGAAATGACTGAAAGTTCATTGAATAGTGGGCATAAGAAAGAAGAATCACTTTTATTGACTATCAAGAACAAACTTGTTTGCTTAGCAGAGAAAAGCTTTCTTTTTTTTTTTTTTTTTTTTTTTTTTTTTTTTTTTTAAATAGCATGCAGTGTTTCTGATCCTTTTTAGTTCAGTATCTGCTAATAAAATGTTAAGGCTTTATACCCTAGCTATAAATGTTGGCTAGCACCTCACCACTCCATTTTACTTGTTGTGGTGAAAAAAATACTATTGATCTGGTTGTGATACACATGAATGAATGACAAGCTCTGGGTCAGGCTTGGCTATAAATTCATACAATTCCTAGCATGCTGAAAAATACACATTTAGGCTCTTACTTTTCTCTGCTTGCATGGTGACCTGTAGCTTCATGTTGAAATGTTTATATTTCAATCAATGGAGGTGTACAAGTATAGGAGGTATGGCAATAGTGATGAAAATTCCTCTGTAGTCATGTTTCCTTCACATATAATGAATCACAAAATCTGTGTTCTTAGAATTCATAGATATTGTCATAGATTCAGGTGATATGATAAGAAAGAATGCAGAAGCTATAGCAGTCTTCCTTATAACGATATAAAACTGTGTGAAACATAATTGTTAAATGTCCAATTACTTATTTATTGAAGACAATGTTTTATTCTACCAGACACTAAAATATTTTTCACTCACAAATAACTTCTTTACACTCTGATTGCTTTCAAAGATTAAAAGTTCAGAAAAAAAAATATTGGAGACCTAGAATTGAATTTTTAAAACTAATAAATTTAATAATCTTAAAGTATGCACTTTTTGGAAGCAGGTATGAATAACTATTGGGATTTGCACCAATTTATAAGCATGCTTGCAATAAAGTTTTCAAGCAAATTGGGCATTAAGTCAAATTAAATTCATGTATGCATGAGAAAAATCAAATGTTTTATATTAGAGTGAAAATTCAATTGTCTGAATGCATAGTAGTTTATCTGGGAAAAGCTCTAATGCTTCTGGTACTTTCTCTGTAATTCATTTATATCAATTTACTTTTTATGTATTATTAGATTTACTCCTAAAAAGGGAATGAGATTATTATAACCCCAAGTCAGGGGGGAAAAAAAAAAGTGGCTTTCTTATTTCTTATTCCCTATTGTCCTGTTTTTTAGCTGGGACAGAGCTAAGTTTCTTTTTAGTAGCTAGAATAGCATTGTATTTTGGTTTCAGCGTGGGATTTTTTATGAGAGAAACACTGATAACATACCAGTGTTTGCATTTTTGTCGCTGGAAGTGAAGGACTTTATGTTTTGTTAGTCTACAAGCACAAGATCTAAGGGGGCAGGAATATTTAAATCAATAAGTTAAATTGGCATTTGGATATGCCAATGGGATATTCCACATCATATCATGTCATGTCCAGTATATTAGCGAGGGTCTCTTCCTCTTTTAGCTCTCTCTGGCTTTCGCTCGGGCTCTTGCTCTTCTGGGATTGCAGTTTCGGTTCGGGATTGTCACTCCTCTGGGATCGTTATCTTGGAACACGCCGGGCTTTGTCAGCAGGTGGTGAGCAATTGCACTGGGTATCACTCATTTGCATATTTTACTACTACTATTATTATAATTACTATTTTAATATCATTATTATTTTAAGTTTTATTTTATTTCAATTATTAAATTGTTCTTCTCAACCTACAAGTGTTCTTACTCTTGTCCCCAATTCTCTCCCCTATCCCCTTGTGATAGTTTCACTGGGCTGGTAGCCAACACAGCTGTTCACACTCTTCCCTCCCATTCTCAGGGGATATGGAAGATGATTGGGGGGATGACTTTACTCATAGACTTTTAGTCCTCAGACACTTTAATACCATTGGTCATTTCTACAACTGGAGCAGCTGAATGCTAGATAAAAGTAACCTGTGGACACTCAGGGATGCTTCTTTGCCAAGTAAGTACCTTATTACCTTGTGTCATATAATTGCTTTTTAAGGACTTTCTGGTGGATAACTATCTTTAAAAAAAAAAAAAAAGGTACACAAATGACTTCAATTTTGGTTACCTTAATTAAATTTTGAACTTTGCAAAGTTTTTTTTAAGTGATGTAGGAAAAGAAGCGAAAAATAATTTAACATATAACAGTATTAAAATACAATGGATTAAGGCTCCAAACTCTTTGAGGTCTAGTCAAGCATTAATCTGGGTTTTTTCTGAAAAGCTGAAGTTCAACTTTTACAGAAAGAATACAGCATGAGCTACCAAGATGAGTTTTGTTCATTACCACAGCATGAGTTAATGTTTGGGATTCCAGAGAAACTGACAATATGATGAAGAAATGGGTAGGATATGCGTCGTACTTCCAAGGTATCTGTTCTCTCATTTTTAGCTTAGATTTTATTAAGATATGCTTTTTAGCTGTGACCTGTCCCTATGCATTTGCAAGGTTTGGGTTTTGCTCTGCTTTTAAATTAGACCTTTTCAATGTAAAATTTCAGAAACGCTTTAACATTATAGTTTGAGCTTCAACTCTTTAGCATGGCTGCAGTTTTACTGATAATAATACATTTAATAGATGCATGGAGATACTAGTAGGAAAATATAAAAGTTGTGTCATTTAAAGGAGGTCTGTGCCTCTTTGACTACATTTGGGGTACGCATGAAAATTGTGCGTAAGTCAACTGCTTTGTATACACTAGATTATTTTTATGTATTAGCAAAACACAGGTTTTCCATTTTGGTTATCCTCACACAATTTTCTAGTGCAAGAGAAATCTGCTGGCTTACTAATAAGTCTTTTCAATGTACAGTAAAGCCTTAATGAATGGGCTAAAAAGTATTCATCATTTTACCAGCCTGTACATAAAAAAAAAAAAAAAAAAGTGCGAAGAAGTGAGGATCTCTTCTACTAGGTAAATATTTAGTAGTATGGACTTAAAGGTTACAAGGCTACAGTGGCTCTGGCACCTCAGCCAGCTTGCTTCACGTTACTTGAGTATTTCTTTGCAGGGACATGGTGTTGTTTGAAGTGTCTTATGCTTAAGTTTCATTGAAATAACAATGTGACACCCAGTAGGTAACCAGTGCAAGACAGTGTGTCAAAAGCAAGCAGTTAAATAAAATATAGTAAGAAATATAATTGTTTTGCTGTTACCATGTATGGCCTAGTCTTGCTCCAACTCATGTCTGTGTCTTACTTGGGAGTTCTGCTGCCTCTTTCAGAATAAACTCAACTAGGCACTCTGCATTAAGTGTGATTTCACAGAATTTTGCTCCATGGTTAATGAACTAAACTATTAGTCTAGTCTGGAAGTAAAATACCTTTTCTCAGCTGTGTCTCTCACCTCTGGGTGAGCTGGAACTTTTTACTTTCTGCCTCTGATCCCATTTTTGGAATGTAATATTAACATTATTTTCTTTATAAAAAGATTTACCACCCCATATTGAAAACTACTAGGATCAATGAAAAGTGTGTGAGGATCCAGGTATTAATACTGGTCAATAAACATCAGAATGGAATTTTGGTTTAATTTGTATTGTGGGTTTGATGACATATACTGAAGAAGTTGCAAAGCAGGGCATGGGTTTTAGCCCTTGTGGTGGGTTGACCCTGGTGGGATACCAGATGCCCACCAAAGCCCAGTCTATCACTCACCCTCCTCGACTGGAGAGTGGAGAGAAAAATATCATGAAAGGCTCGTGGGTTGAGATAAGGACGGAGAGAGATCACTCACTGGCACGGGCAAAACAGATCCACTTTGGGGGAGAAAACTAAATTTAATTTATTACCAATCAGATCAGATGATAATGAGAAATAAAACCAAATATTAAAACATCTGTCCCCACCCCTCCCTTCTTCCTGGGCTTTACTTTTCTCCCGATTTCCATCTCCTCCCCCCAGCAGCACAGGGGGACAGGGAATGGGGGTTGGGGCCAGTTCACCACACGTTGTTTCTGCTGCTCCTTCCTCCTCAGGAGGAGGTCTCCTCACACTCTTCAACTCACACCAGCTTGGGGTCTCTCTCACAGAAGACAGTCCTCCACAAACTCCAACGTGAGTCCTTCCCGTGAATGACAGTTCTTCTTGAACTGATCCAGCCTGGGTCCTTTCCATGGGGTTCAGTCCTTCAGGAACAGGCTGCTCCAGCACAAGTCCCCCAAGGGCCACAGGTTCTGACAGGAACCTGCTCCAGCACGGGCTTCCCATGGGGTCACAGCCTCCTTCAGGCATCCAGCTGCTCCAAAGTAGGGTCCTCCACAGACTACAGGTGAATATCTGTTCCACCATGGACCTCCATGGACTTCAGGTGGACAGCCTGCCTCACCATCATCTTCACCACAAGTTACAGGGGAATCTCTGCTCCAGTGCATGGAGCACCTCCTCCCCCTCCTTCTTCACTGACCTTGGTGTCTGCAGAGTTGTTTCTCTCACATCTTCTCATTCCTCTCTCTCTAGCTGTAAAGTGTCATGGTTTGTTGTTTTGGTGGTTTTTTTTCCCCTCCTCTTCCCTTTTTTTTCTTAATTATGTTATCACAGAGACGTTGCTCAGCCTTGGCCAGTGGTGGGGCCATCTTGGAACTGGCTGTGTCGGACATGGGGGAAGCTCCTGGCAGCTTCTCACAGAAGCCACCCCTATGCCCTGGTCCCCCTATCAAAACCTGGCCACTCAAACCCAATACACCCCTATACAGATGAAAAATTACAAAGAATTTGGAGCCTGGGTGGGTTTTGTGTGTTTGTTTGTTTTTGCTTTAGGCCACTAAGAAAGTTTTAAAGGGTTTTATGGAGTTAACTTCTATTAACTTTCTAAAGAAAATAATCAGTTAATTTACATACTGTTCAAATATCTTCCATGCCTTTCTAAATTATTCTTAATTACAAAGGCTGTTTCCATAGTTACAATTTATATCTTAATTTCATAGTAGATTTCTTTCCACTTATTCAGCTCATTCCATTTATCTACCTTATTTGTTATTTGAACTACACATAAACTTCAGAGGTGCTTATCTCTTACAGCTTTTGGGAAGGAAAAAATGTATTAAGACAGAGATAAAAGTGTTTAGTATGCAGCTAGTTCAATTACCAGGGAATATCATTTAAACTTTTCTCTTTAATAGAGATACAGGACTTTGAAGAAAGTCTATAAGAAAATAAGCCACGGAATCAATTAGATTCTCCTAGAATTGAATAAAGTACAATAAGCACCATTTAAAATGTGTAATAATTTTTAAATAACAGCCATAATTTTTACTAGGTTTGTGAAACACATATAAGTCATGGAGGCATTTAAAGCACTTCCAAACAATAGTAATGCTTAAAGAAGGCCATTAATATTTTAATTAAATTTGAAAAATATTGTTAATTTCTCTTTATGATGCTTATTTCTTCACGGAGAGCAGACTTCATGGCTGTTACTTTTTTCTGTGTATCACTTCAGACCCATTTCATGCTTGAGCTGCGTAATTTAAGTCACTCGTGCTAGTCTTCCCTGAAATATTTAACTACAGTTATTATGGATTTGTTTTGCTTCTTTGTAGCAGAGATGAACTAACAGACTTTTTTGAAACTGTAGAATAAATTATGTGAAGGATATTCTGCTCCTTGGAATTCTATACATACACACACACTCATTATTTGTTATACAGTACATTATACACTGTTTTGTCACACTGTCACTCAGTAAAATTGTACAGTAACTTAAAAAAAAAATAATCTGAAAAATAGATTGTATCTGTCAAATTATTTAGGGTGTCCTTAAGTGTGAAGTCTATTGACACTTACTAGAAATGACCTGGTAGCTCACTTGTGAATAACACGTTTATTATAAGGCTGTGTATAAAACTTTTACAGCCTGCCTCATTCCTATTGTTACATGGTCACAGCAAACCAGCTTTAAGGTTATTTAATTGCTGAGTTTGTATACATTAAATTCAGTTTTTGGCAGTCCCTACTGTTTGACAGTGTAAACTTTAGTCAATAATTAGTCAAGAATGCTGGAAAGAAACAGAGATGCCAGACTTCTAGCAGATTTCAGTCAGTGAAATTGTTAATAGTTTTCCTTGTCTCCTCAATACCAAAACTAGCTGGGTCTACCATTTTATCAATTTGTTTCTTAGATAGCAGTGCTGAAATGAGTTATATACTCTGCAGAATGGTACTAAGGAAGTCTCTGGTTGCACAGCTTAAGCTGTGAATTCTGCATTTTCCCCTTACTACTCAGCCACTCAGTTAGGAACTCCTGTGCCCTGAAGCTTAAGTCTTTATGAAAGGTATAGACTGAGCC
Source organism: Antrostomus carolinensis (assembly GCF_000700745.2). NCBI lineage: Eukaryota > Metazoa > Chordata > Aves > Caprimulgiformes > Caprimulgidae > Antrostomus > Antrostomus carolinensis. Next base: position 79,221 of record NW_010301436.1, on the reverse strand, counting down.
TTCACTGTGATCACGAAACTGGCAAAATTGTGTTGTTCCAGAGGCCAAATCTATCTAGCCATAGCTAAAATATGTTCAAGCTGAATCTAAAAATGAGATGCTAGATATTTTTTTTCATAGCATGAAGTGACTGTCTGAGGTCAAAAGGATTTTATTGCACATTGTTTGTAGACATAGCCATTATGGTATTGTCAAAACTGCTTTAGTTTCTCACATAGCAACAATATTTATTTGCTTCTGTCTTCATTTCCTTCTTTATTCAGGCAGTCATTCTATGACACATTTACGAGTCCTTTCCCTCTTTGAAGTACCTGGATTTTGCTTTAGGATATATCCAAGTCAAAAAGTAAAGCAGTCTGATCTCTAAACTGTTTTCTAGCCAGCAGGGAGTAAAGGGGAGGCAATCAGTTTTATCCAAGGCTGGCCAAAGGCAACAGACAAAAGCAATACATGTGTATTTTGTTGTCACAGCATCCATGCCATTCTTAGAGTTGCAGGCTTGCTGCCATAGTGTGATTTTGTGTGAACCGTGTTGTGTGGTCTGAAACTTTTCAAAGACAAGTTAAGAATTCTCATTGATTATGATGGCTTTTAAATTGCTTACATTTCCAGTTATGCTTGTGATTATGTGATAAAAAAACCCCATCTCCCTTCTCCTGAGCCCTGAAAAGGAAAGTAGAACAGATTTCTCCAAAGTAAGAGACTATAATTTATGACTTTCCATAGTAAATCTTTGCGTCTGATAGCTTTTGCCTTCACAGAGCTTCACATGACCTTTAAGAGTATACAGCTTACAGAAATATAGGAAAGGTTAAATTCTATTTAATTTCTTCCTCCTTGAGCTTTTACTTCCAGATTAACTTTTCCATATTGATGGGGTTTCAAAGACATCATACTGAATAGGCTATGGCATGAAATTTAAGCAACATCCCATACTCTTTATCTCCACTAAATCTAGATGACTTTTTATAATGAAGAGGCAATCTAACTCACCCTTCTTCACATTTATTTTCTCTGTGTGTTCATGCAATGCCCTTCTGCTCTTTATGGGTTCATATAAGAGTCAGCAATATACTAGCAATGAAGTATACTAGTGGGTCACAACCTACTTATTTTGCCTAAGCCATGATTAAGCATTCCTTTTATTGACTTGCAATGAAGGTCTTTGATTGACAAAATGCAAGCTATATGATTCAAAGGTTTTAAGTTCCTTAAAGTAAGATAATCCAAGGAATGATGATCCATCAAATAGAATATTTACTTTAAATTCTCCAAGACTTGTTTGCTTATGTTGTTGTCTTAATGTCACATTAAAAAACAACCAAAGAACAACATTCATCAGTTAACTCTAGTTCTGTTTTGAAAAACCTTGGATTTTATATTGATTTCCATGCACAATAATTATAGTTCTTTCAATGTTTTTGTTTTTGTTTTTTTTTTCCCTATGCAGAGTCAAAAACATGAATTACCTGTTACCTGTGCAATACATATTTATTAATGTAGGATCTAACATCTTTAAATACTTAGATCACATTTATAAACTGTTAGCTTTCCAACTTCCTTTGCATTACCATTTTTATGTAAGTGTAGAATATCTGGAAATTTAGCTGGTATTATAATGAAACTGAAGACCAGACTGGACTAGGAAAAGTAGTAATAGCATTTTCTAAATGTTAATACGTGTCGTGTGTTGAGCCCCATAGGCAACTAAGCACCACAGAGCTGCTCGCTCACTCCTCCTACAGTAGGATGGGGAAGAGAATGGGAAGGGTAAAAGAGAAAGCTGGTGGTTTGAGATAAAGACAGTTTAATAGGGAAAACTAAATCTGTGTGTTCAAGCAAAGCAAAATTAATTCACTACTTCCCATCAGCAGGCAGATGTTCAGCCATCTCCAGGAAAGCAGGGCTTCATAACACATAACGTAACGTGGAGAAGACAAATGCCATCACTCTGAGTGTCCCCCACTTCCTCCTTTCCCCAGCTTTTATTGCTGAACATGACATCAAATGGCAAGTTGTATCCCTTTGGTCAGTTCACGTCAGCTGTCCCAGCTGTGTTCCCTCTCAACTTCTTGTACATCCCCAGCCTCCTTGCTACTGGAGCAGCGTGAGAAACAGAAAAGGCCTTGATGCTGTGTAAGCACTGCTCAGCAATGGCTAGAACATCCCTGTGTTATCAACACTCTTTGGTAACAAATCCAGAACAATAGCATATGAGCTACTATGAAGAAAATGAACTCTATCCTGGCCAAAACCAGTACAATCAGGTACATGAGACTGTATTTAATGTCTTGGAAATGAAGTGCTTGTCTAACCTGGAAAAACATTTCAAAAGACTCTACCAAAGGGGCCTCAAAAATTGTATCCAGAGAGCAACAGAGCTGGTGAAAGGACTGGGAGGCATTTCCTATGGGGAGTGGGTTTTAAGCAAAGGCAAGTCTGCCTCCTGCATATCAGTTTCAGGTCCACAACAGCCTCTACAACAGAAGTCTAGTATGCCTGCTTCTTCTTGCTCCCTGGGACTGAAGTGTATGGGGATACATGGTTAGTTCATAAACCACTTGGTCTGTATTATCAGCTGGAAAAGCAGGACATACTCAGCAAAGAGAAAGTTTTCAGTAATTCTTAATCTGTAATTCTTAGACTCAGGCAAGTCTCTACAGTTTCTAAATGTATGTATTTTTAATAAGTGTGGCTGAACTCAGATGAAGTGAACTCGAGTTCAAGAGCTAACCTGCAGTCCCTATACCAAATAATTTTTTTTTCCTAATAGAGATCTTTCTGTATTTATCAATCTTCCCTCTTGTCCCCTGACCCCAACTTTGTTCTTGAAAACAAACATGAATGCTGACAGACCGCCAACAAAGATACTGCTTACTTTTTCTTCCCAGACCTATGCCCACCCCACAGTTCTCCCCCCACAGAATTACCTTAGATAGTATGAACAGAATGATTGAAACCTAGCAAAGCCATTAGCAAATGCAAATACAACCCTGTAATATAAAACATTAGACAACAACTAATAGATGGAGTTCAGTGATCCATCTGTGAAAATATGTGAATTATTTGATTGCTTTTGGAAATCTATTTGAATTCTTCTGTTTGAAAATCTGTATTATAACTGCTGCCTTGTAGCCACATTGCATTCTCTAGCCTGCTCTTATAACATTTCTTTTCCCCCACAGGAACAAAAGTGCTTAATTCTTTGTCCAGTTCTGTCGGTTCAAGTCACTTAAAAAAGCAATTCATGTCAACAACTTATGTGTTTCAAAATACCAGGCCTTTGCCTCAGATCATAAGAACATTTCTGGTCAGAGACACTCAACAGTCTCATTCTGCTGAAAAAAAAAAAAAAAAAAAAAGCAAATTGATCCAACCTACTGTGACTGAAGTTGAAGTATTACTTTAAGAGGCTAAGAAATGAATGTCTTTAATGTAATAGTAATATGGTAGTTATGAACGGTCTTTGTTTCAGTAGAATATAGGATAAGTAGCAAAACTGAGACTTGGCCTCAAAGCGGGTATCATTAAAGTTCACTTCAAGGAAACAAACTTTCTCTATTACCTGCTTCAGAGTGATGGTTGTAGCCTTCATTGCATTTAACTGCAAGTATTTCAAATTCAGTTGACAAAACTGACATGAAGTTGACAAAGAGAGTACTTTATCTCTTTTGAGATGGAAGTAGTTTTTTGGTTTTTTCTTGGTCTTATAGGAAAGACATCCTTCATGCTAAATCATCTCATAAATTCACTTTGCCCTATTCATCTTTTGCTGTAATATTTTAAGGGAAGTGACATTCAAGGAGTCATATCTTATCTGCCAGCACAGATAAATTAGTTCAGAATGTACACTGAGCAGTTAATTTATAAAAGACTGTCTGTATCACTGAAGAAAGTTGACTATCATCCAGTGAAGCTATGTTCCTAGAATTAACCAGTATATGATGAAGTGTCTCATATTCTTAGCACATTAAATTTCAGGTATCATTCAACCTAATTCTCTGTTTTCCTAACAGTTATAAGGATGTGTATAGGCCTTCAAGATATAGCTGTCAATTTTCTTAGAGGTGCAATGTATGAAAGAAAGAAATGGCAATATATGGCTTGACTCAGGTTTTCAGTCACTTGTACCATGTAGAGAAAGGATGCTCTGGCAGCTGATGGGTCTAAATCAGGAAAAACAGTAAAAACAATAAGAACAAACCATGATTTTTGCATACATACATAAGAAGAGCTGTTACATGTCTGGTTCTTTTTTATTCTGACTTGTGGAATATAAATGTGACCTTATTTTTACTTGATCGTGATCTACTGTAATTTGTGTGCTGTTTGTTAATCTGAACCCTGGAAGCTGAAATAATCTGAGGGCTTGCCTGAAGTTTTACCTGCTCAAGTGTAAATAGAGGGTTAAAGTATGATCTTGTCCATGTTCTACATATATTATCTGTAAATATATGTATTAGAACTGAGAAAAATAGTCACATTAGTCTTAAAATATTTCATAAATCTTTCAAATATGGAGTGATAGCTACGTCACACCGTTCATTTACTTTGCTTTGGCTTACACACAATAAACAAGGAGCATTTATTTTCTATATGATCTTCACCCACACAACATAAAATATTTATTTAAACCATAAAGGCTCAGATGACCAGTGAAAACTCATTAAGATGCCTGGAACACAATTCTTTGTGAATACAGTTATGAAAAATCTGATACTTGGTGGGATGGGTTACGACTTTTTTAAGGAAAAAAAAAAGAAAAGAAAAAAATACCATTGTGTTTTACATAACTATATATTACAAATATATATATATACACACACATACACACAGACATATAATGCTATTTCTAAATGTTCCTTTTTTTTTTTTTGCAGGTCTTCTGAGAGGCTTTACAAGCATGCATTCACATTTAATTTAATGTATCAGTATCATTTTATTGAGTCATTTCCAATTTCCATTACTTGACAGTTTCTCTTTTGCTAAGTAGTCCTTAGCCATATGGAAGAAAAACTTTCTGTTTCAAGGTGTGTAAAGGTTAGTGTGCAGATGCTCAGAAAGGTAGGATGGGGCTTGACTTTTTAAAAGTAGATTGAAGACAATTTGAGATATTTTGGTTATGACACTGACCTTATAGCCTGTTTACTATATCCCTTTTTTTTTTTTTTACTGTAGCATTTTGTGTATTATCTGCATGTGTCTTAATTCCTTGACCATATTTTGTAGTGTTGACCAGCTGCTTTTTTAGTTACATGTGTCTCAGAAAAATAAAATAGCTTAAAGATAGTTATAGACTCTAATTTTAAAACTGAAGCAGAAAAAGGTAATTCTGCTTGTTATAGCCCTGATGCAATATATCACTTTTCAATATTGGAAGTGATTTTTCTTATGTTAGCAATGTTTTCTGTATGCTTTTTTGGGGGCAATTTCATTGTATTACATTTGAGTCTAATGCACTTAAAAATGTCCATGTTTGCAGAGAATTTTCCACTTATTTAGAAGATGCCTTTGCATTACCTGAGTGTGGAAACTTAGTACACTACCTTTTTATATCTCATTAACTGCTCTCCTGCTTGATGTGTGTAGTACCAGACTGATTCCATTGGTAGCAGCCACGGTGACCATTTGGTTTTTTTGTTGTACGAATGTCTGTTGCATTTAGAAAGATTAAGAACTTCTTTAGGTATATCTAAGATACTTTTCTGCCAGCGTTTCAATTGATGCAGTTCTGCTATTGATTACTGATGTAGTGTACATAAAGGGAGGGACTGGTTTTATTTTCCCCATGGTTTTGGTTTTCTTCTTAAACTGCAAACACCTGCTCCTAAGTAAAGTTTTGTAAACTGAGAGAGCTGAGGAAAAGGGTGATGCAATTTTGTGATACTTATTACCGCAATTAACTTTGCTGTTGATTTTTTTAAAAGTTATTTATTAATTTATTTTGTTATTACGTTGCATGGACTATAAGAGGACTTATTTTGTGGTTGCACAGAATTCTAGCTTTTTTTTAAAAAAAAAAAAAAAAAAGAAATGAAATGAGAATGAGAATGAGAATTATTGGCTTTGGACATCTGTAATAGACAATTCAGACTAGTAAGAGCCTAGGCAAGTAACCTGATTTTAAGGCAGAGGTCTATTATAAGCTGTTCATTTATGTATTTGCCAACTGCTTGTTCACAGACTAACTTTTTATATTTGGTGATAACAAGAAAGAATGTTTTTCCACACAATTGTTATTTGAAAGTACTTCTTAAAGTTCACTCATCTAGCAAAAGCTGCATTTAAATATTTGAAAGTGACATTAGGATACAGTTGAGTAAACAAGGTGAGAAGCAATTACAGTGCAGTGTCTGAATGTAAATATCTGTCCTATCTCCTCTCAGTCAGCTGTTTTTTCTAGGCTGTAGAGGCCTCTACAATTTCATTGTCGGTTTTACAGAATCTCTTCCGCTTTTGGCCACCTTCTTTCACTCTTCTCTGAGCTGTATCTGCTCTGCTACATTCTTTTGAAGGTGTGGAAGAGAATATCAGAACTGCACTCAGTTTTAAGGGTGATGGCCATCAGGAACTTAAGAAAGTCTGTAATGATGTTCTATGTCTTACAAAGTTCCTTCCTAATCATCCCTAAAATTTGATTTGCTTCTTAGACTGCTTCTGGTCTATGAACTGATATTTCTTTATCTGTCATACCCTAAAGTCTTTTCCCTGAATGTTAAAGGCTAGCTCAGGGAACATAATTTTATGTCAGGGTAACATAGTTTGGTTTTTTGGTCTGTGAGCATTCCCTTAATGTTTTTCTGTGTTATATGTAGTCTTCTAGTGAATCCTGCAGAAGTCCTCTGCAGTTCTTCACAGAAGTCTTTTATTTTAACTCTTCTGAACTACTCTGCATTGTCAGCAAATGTTATGATCTCACTCTTCTCCTTTCTCAGTTTCTTTACCAGTCTACTCAACAGTACTGATCCTAGCACAAATCCTCATGTATTCCCACTAGTGACCACCTCCACTGTGAAAACAGATAGTTTATTCTCACTTTCTGTTTTTTCACCAATTATTTATCCATGCAAGATTCTTTCCTCCTATGCCTTATGTACTTTATCTCCTAAAGAACCATCAATGAAAGCTTTCAAATAAAGCCCCTTACAAATTCAGACTGTCTCCATTATTTTTATCTGTATTATCCATAGGCTTGCTGAAATTTTCAGAGAAATCCAGTGATTCTGTGACACAATTTTGCTTTAAAAAAACTTGTTGTCTCTTCCTTAGTATATAATATTTAGTCAGGTGACCAGACTTCTGTTCTTTATTTGTGCCTTTTGTTATGATTTGTCCACTGTGAGTGTCAGGCTTAGAAACCTATAATTTCTTGAGTCTCTTTGGCTATTTTCCAGTTCTCTGCTTTGAAAGGAGTTTCAGGAAAGAGGTTAGTAGTTAGTTATTTCATTTTTTAGAGCCCTAGGTGATTACTACCTGGCCTTGGCAGTCTGTTTCCTTTCTTTTCATTGATTTCTTCCATAACCTCTCCTTCCACCACTTCATCTCCTATTCTGCCCCTACACATAAGGAAAAGCTCAACAAGAACAAATACATAAAACTCTGTCTTTCTGGTATGTCTTCTCAGACAACAGATTTTATATTTAGATCTTTTACTCTTTTTCCAGACTCTCTGGCATGTTTTCTTAGTAATTAGACATCATTAGTCTCACCTGGAAACTACAAAATATGTGAGTCTTCCCAGTCATAAAGGAAACTTTTAAAAGTTTCTGATACTTTATTCTGAGAGTGTGCAAGCACTCAGTAAGCAACATCAACAACACATACCTTTAATCTCTTCACTGTCACATAGTTACTTTAGTGTCATTGATTTGAAGGAGAAAAATAAGTCTATGTAGAGATGTACAACAGTTATTTTGCATGTCAGAACTCATGCTGAAAATTTTCTAATAGTGTCAACTACTAGAAACATATACTGCATACGAAAAAATCTGCTAATGAACTTGTTAGAATTGGTTATCTCTTTAGTTATCAGGAAGAATGCCTTGCAGATTGAATACTATCAGAAGTCACTCTTTTATAAAGAGAAGTTTATCTCAGGCAAGCCTGCTCTACCGTTAACCCATATAATTTTTTTTTACAGTTGAGAAAATTGTAATCTTCTCCTTTGGTGATGAAAGATCTTATGTAGTTTCTGTGACATATAAAATAGCAGTTGTAAGTAGTGTTTTTATTGAGGCCCTGGGGTTAATATTAATTATACATTTAACAATGTAAACAATGTATTTGTTGTGTGTATGACTTGGAGAATGTCTGTGCAGGGAATTGTTTGAAAAAGTATTTTAAGTTAAAAAAAAAAATAAAATAGAAGACTAACAGAGGTGACAGCACTAACTAACAGAGAAGCTTTTTCATCCTGAACAGTTGACTGTTATCCCTGACTATTCTTGCATCTGGATACCAACAGTATGGTCACAGGAGACCAGGAGAATATCAAGAGTGACTACATGGCTTTGGGATCATGGCCAAGTGCATGGAGACACAGGTGATGTATCTTCAATCCTGTTGGTACAGGGGAAGTGCTTGAGACAGAGTGGATGGATCATGCATGTCAGTGCCTGGTGTAACTCACAAGAATTTAGTTTTTATGACCACGGGGCCCTTTTTGAGAATGGAAGGCTGCTTAAAAAGAGATGGGATCTACCTGATGATGTGGAGACAATACACCTTTGTCAACAGGAAAATTAACTTGTGGACAAGAACTTTAAACAGGGAATGATAGGGGAAGGAGATGAAAATCCACAGTCAAGTGAGAAAGTGCAAGACTAGGTTGACAAAAAAAAGTATATGGGGTGATGTGGACAAGAGACAGCTTATAATGGCTAATACAGGACTGAAGGAAGCCCATGTTAAATATGTGCATATGTATAGGGAAGTGCCCACAAGATAGCATTATGGAGGAAATACTCATTCTGGGAAATCAGCTTGACTGGGTGCCTCTCTGAAGTGCCTGTAAACTCATACATGCAGTACAGGGGAAGAAAAAGGGGAAATTTGAGGTCTATGAGCAGTTACGGGCCTGAGAGCTCACTGGGATAACAAAGATATGGTAGAATAGTTCAGACTAGTGGAGTATTGCAAGTCAGGTCACTAGGAAGGACAGGCTAGGAAGGCACAGAGGAATTGTTCTTTATGTGAGAGAGCAGGAAGAATGCATGGAGCTCTGCCTTGGGGCAGATTATGAGTCTGCAGAGGGTTGCTTAGTTAAGATTAGAGGGCAGATTAATGTGGTGATGTTGTGGTGGGGGTCTGCTACAGACTACCTGATCAAGACATAGATGAGGCCTTCTTCAAACAACTTGGAGAAGCCGCATTTGCAGGCCCTGGACCTCATGGGGGACATGAATAACTGATATATGCTGGAAGGGCAAGCATGCAGAGCACAAGCAATCCACTGAGTTCACTGATAATAACTTCCTGACATAGGTGATTAAGGAGATGCTAAGGGGAGTCAATCTGCTTGACCTAACATTTACAAACAAGGAAGGACTAGTCAGAGATGCGAAGCTTGGGGGCAGCCTCAGCTGCGGTGACTGAGATGGTCACGTCCAAGGACATGGTGATCCTCATGTACAAGAAGCTGAACATGAGCCAGCAATGTGCTCTGCACCAAAGAAGGTGAGACTACTCCTGGGCTACATTAGGAAAAGCATTGCCAGCATATCAAGGGAGGTGATCTCTACTCACATCAGTGAGACCACGCCTGGAATGTTGGATTTAGATCTGGATTCTCCAGTGCAAGAGACACATGGACTTACTGGAATTAATTCAGTGAAGAGCCATGAAGGTGATAAATAGACTGAAGGATCTAACGTACAATAAGATGTTAAGAAAGCTGAGTCTGTTTAGCTTGGAGAAGAGAAGGCTCAGAGGGAGTCTTATAAGGTGTACAAAAACACAAACATACTTTTCTCAGTGCTGCCCAGTGACAGGACAGGAGGCAATGGCCACAAATTCAAATCCAGGAAATTCTATTTAAACATAAGAAAAAAACCCAAAATAAACCATGGTCAAAAATAAACACAACTTTCTCAGGAAGATTTTGTAATCTCCTTCCTTGGAGATCCTCAGAGTCCTACAGTGGCAGGCAACCTGCTCTAGCTGATCATCCTCTCTGTAGCGGGGTCAGACTAGGTGCTCTCCAGAGGCCGCTTCCAACATCAGCCACTCCGTGTTTCTCTAGGAGAAGGTGAAACTACATTCCTTCTACAGTAGGCATACTGTATTACTTGTCTAATTTCTGTTACAGAGACTTAAGTTTCAAAATTAACTAAAAAGAGAAAATATAATTAAATTTATTATCAGAAGAGGATATTTTTGGAAAATGAGAAGTCTAACTGAAGGAGCTTCCAACAAATGCATTATTAAACAAATTTTAAACCTATATTTTAGTTGGCTATATGAAATACAGTCTCACTTTGGCCTACCTCATAGAGGACTCACGTTTGATACTATAATTCAAACATTGTAAGTAATATTATAGTTTTGAGCAAAAACTTTCAACCCACCATTTTCATGCATTTAGTTTATTTTGGTGGAGGAAGAGCAGTTTCTAATGTTATTTTCCGCCTTTGGGAAATACCACATTTAGTTTTGAAGATTTATTTAAGATTTATTTAATCACCTGAGACTTTTAAATTATTTTTTCCCCTCCCTTTTGCTACTCAATAAATCATAATGTACAGTCTGTGCTTCGTTTTGCTTTTTTTCCAAATCTAGAAAAATTTTTAAGAGGAGGAAGGGAGAAAAGTGCCTCTGAGAAGAAGGCAGTCTAAAAGTGGATGATGAATGGTAGTTTCTTCTTAAGTATTGTGTTGTTCTTGAAAGTAAAAGGGACTAACATGAAGAATAAGATAAAACCTCTGGAAAAATTGTGATTTTTAATTTTTTAGATATGCAGGCTTCATTCTTTTTACCAGCTTTGATCATAACTGATGCAGGTTTGGGTAATTTTTCCTCAATGGGTGCAGTGCTCTTTCCTATGTAATTGATGTTTTATATGTGCTTTCTGCCCATTTACACAAAGCAGTTGGGTTAATGTGTTATTTGGGTACTGACAAGTTTGACTGGCATGACAGGAAATGCTTGATTTGTTTGCAATCATACCACTTCTGTTACAGCGATATAGAATGAATGACTTCCATGAGAGATATCCAAAATATCATCAGAAGCACAAGATTGTGAAATTTTCAGTTATTTATATTTTAAAACACTTCATCCATAAATATAGTATGAGAACTATAGTCTTAAACATTTTAAATTACAATTAGATTATTAAGTTTCATTTGTTTACCTTAGTAAGTAGGATGTGTTCGCTTTCTTTCTATTGCTTTTTTAAATAATGGTGATATGCTAAACTTATTTCCCCATGCAATGGTAGATTTTTGAACTCCTTGATTAGCTGAGTAGGTGTCAATAATGATAAAATGGTGGGGTTTATATATATATTAAATATATAAAGATTAGTGTGTAGGAGTGACGTAGATTAAAATATGAAATTTGCAGTACTCCAATATGGAAAAATATCTAATTCATCTGTATTAGAAAATCCTATTTAACATAAAAATAATGTTCAGGAAACTTCTTGTGGTTTATTTTAAAAATAAAGATTAGAAAGTATTAAAGTGTTTGGAGTCAGGTTCTGATATTCTCCCCATTTGTCTTTTCTCTCTTCTAAACAGATTATTCTGGACAGATTAATCTCTGTTTCATGGTACTAGGAATGAAGACGAAGTAAGAGACAGAAGGAATGAGAAAGGAAATATAAAAATAACACCTTAGTGTTTGATGAACATTTAATCAGTGACTGTATCTAACTCTCTGTTTCAAGGCAACTTATTCCCATCATCTGTATCCCATTCGGTAACACTTTTCTGCTGTATACAGCACTGGTTAGAAATGAAGGATAACAGTTTTTTGCTTATTATGTCAATTGTACCTGTTGCCTTACTGTCCCTCTTGCAGGATGATTATGGTTAGTGGTGAATTAATGGAGCCTTTTCAAATTCACCAGCTGTTTCAGAAATTATTAAGTGGTAACATCCACCTGGGAAGAAGTATATATTGAAGAAAGGACCCTCTTCACAACTACTCTTTCACAACACTGTCAGATTTGACTTTCCCTAAAGGCAAACACACCAAGAAAATCAGACTGCCTTCAGTGGGACTGGAATCCCAGAGGAATAGGGTGACATATATTGAGTTCTATCGGAAAAGAAAACAAAAAACAAACAAACAAAAAAAAAAAAAAGAAAAAACAAAACCAGATTCAAGTTTCTGAGGTGCGCTGGGAAAATTGCTATTTAAGCTCATTCTCATACACTTCTTCTTGGTCCAAAAAAAGACTCTTTGTTTTTCCATTCCAGAAGGAATTCTGTCATTGAATGTGGGCAGCAATTTTGGTGTAGGAGTTATCAGCCAGAAAATGCGTACTTCAGCTTTAGCAGGAAAAACAATTCTAACGTGTTCAATGCATGAAACAGAGGGAAAGCCAATGCTTTGCATTTGGTAATTGTGTAGTTTTGATATCTAGGACTGATGGCTGAAGAATAAGCTCTTTAGGGAAAGTTCATGAAAACAACTAAAGATTTGGAAAACTTGCCTAATAATTCAGTCTTTAAAAGTTAAGCTAGTGTGTTTACTAAAAAGATTAGGAGATGATGGTAATCCTTCAGTACTTCTACAGGGGAAAAAATATCTTTTAAGAGCTCCCGATTCTAAGCAAGAACATAAAAAAGCCAGTAACAGAAGCTAGTACTAGTTAAAATTTAACATCATTATAATATACAAAAAATTTAAGATGAGAGGAATGAAGAGAACAATATTTAATCAGTGATGTGTCCTATTGACTAACAGCTGGTTTGAAGGACAATACTACATAGAGACTATTAGACTGTAACACTGATGCATTACATCTGGTATAGTAGAAACAGATCCTAATTCCTGAAGTAGAAATCTCTTTTGGAACAATCCAAAACTTCTCAAAGAGTTAAAATCACTTAGAGAAATGGTTGAAGTACAGCTGAGAATATTACCAAAACAATCAGACTTTAACGATCAGTCTAGAACAATATTTTTTTACAAAAGTTGTGAATACCCATTTAAAGAAATAAATATTTCATGCATTTGTGCCTAAGGGAATATTTTTTAAATTACAGCAACATAACAAAAATAAAATAGTCACTGAGACATCTTAGGTTGCTTTCAAAGATAGTATTCCTTAATATTTTATTTTACATTATTAACTTAGTAAAAATCTATTAAAACTAATGAGCATTCAACATGGATTTTATTTTATAACTGGATCAGGATCTTATGAACATTGATTGTGACTATTGTAGCAATGAATACTCTCTCAAAGGTACTAATAATAATGTAGCAACAGTTTTTCAAACTGTTCATACATACAATGTATGTTTCATACATACATTTTCCAAAAGCAGACATATTCTGTAAAGCATATTTATCTACAGTCCTATAAAATTCACATATCTAGTTACATCCTAATTATTTCATGTAAACAAATGCATGCATGGAAGATAGCCATGCCAGGGATATTTTCTGTTGCTTATTTACACACACCTTGGCAGGAAAAATTGGACTTCAAGCAGTGAAAGGAAACGACCCTCCTCAGCTGCCATTTGAAACCTACATTTCCTGGTGCATGTTGGTGTCCTCAGCATCAAAGTTTTCCTCAAGATTTCCAGTCCATGATAGTCCCTCAGATATGTTAATGTGCTGACAAATTGAAATGTTGAAGCTATTCTGAAAGTAACAGTCTTCTACAAAACGTCCTGCAAAGTCACCATTGCTGGTAAAAGGGGGCTCTGTAGTGCCTTTACTGTATGATCCATACAGCTTGTTGGGGTGCATGAAGAGAATAATAGAGAGCACTGAGAAAACTGAGAAAACCATAAACCGAAAGTACTCCTTTACTGACGGTATTGTGCTGTGGTCCCCTAATCACAAGAGTAATTAGCAAAAGGTCAAAACCTTGATAGTGAAAGTGCTTTCAATACAAAGGAAGAACTGACAGGGATTAAGAATTAATTCAGAAAAACAAAACCAAGAGGTGACACAACATCTCTGCAAAAGACAGTCTTTGGGGAAGATGTCATGCCCAGGATGGCTTTCTGTGCCCAGACAAGGGATTCGCACTTTAGAAAGCCAGAAAGAACACTATTGGTGATCTGATTTTACTTCCCACATAGTACATGATATAGAATCTGCATATACCAATTCCTATTTGAAGCTGAGTATATTGAAAAGTGTAAAAGTCCAGACTTATTTTAAAAGTCTGCAACAATGGAAAATTTTTGTCAGTAACTGCCAAATTCAGGACTGAATTAGAAGAGGTTGACATAACTGTTTAAATCTGTCTGTGGTATCCCTTGATTCATTTAGTAGATCCCTCTGTTGCAAACACGCCTCCTCCCCTCACTTTGGCTTGCACCTGAAACTCCTTACTGGCTCGTGGTCAGTAAGATTTGCTTTTTCCTCTTCTTTTCTACTTTGCCTCAAACTGAAAGTGGACTATTTTGATCACTGCCTCTACTTGCAGAAGAAGTCTGCAAAATTACCTGTTTTTTATGGTTAATACCGTATACAATTTTCTTTTTCTTCAGTAACATAAGCATAGCTACTCATCTATCCATTAATGCTGGAAATCAAGTTTGAATGTCAAATGAACCATCTGCTCTCTGCTAATTAAAAATTTATAGAGAAATGCTAACAAACAATTTAAGTGCAGTTTTGTTTACATGGAATTAAAAGGAATTACACCAAATGTTGTTTGAAAGTATTTTGACTTTGGAGTATAATCAGTAGATTTTAGAGATAGGCTTTTACTGTAGAGTGTAGTGCATATAAAAATATAATTGCCTTTAATTAATTCTTTCAAATACTACATCAGCAGACAAATATATATCTATTTGTCAGAAATTCAAGAAGAAAAAAAATAGAGATTTTTAAAGAATGACAGTGATTTAACATTCTTTGAATTTATTAGACATTAATAATAGAAATCTTAAAGTTCTCTGTCTTGGTTTTTAGCTGAGACAGAGCTAGGTTTCTTTTTAGTAGCTAGAATAGTGCTGTATTTTGGTTTCAGCATGGGATTTGTTATGAGATAAACACTGATAACATAGCAATGTTTTCATTTTTGTCACTGAAAGTGAAGGACTTTATGTTCTGTTAGTCTACAAGTGCAAGATCTAGGGCGGGGAGAGAAATATTTAAATTAATAAGCTAAATTGGCATTTGGATATACCAATGGGATATTCCATATCATATTACACCATGTCCAGTATATTAGTGAAGGTCTCTTCCTCTCTTGCTCTCTTTGGCTTTCGCTCAGGCTCTCGTTCTTCTGGGATCGCGGTTTCGGTTCAGGATTGTTGCTCCTCCACGATTGTTATCTGGGAACAGATGGGCTTTGTCGGCAAGTTGTGAGCAATTGCACTGTGTATCACTCGTTTGTATGTCTTATTACTATTATTATTATAATTATTATTTTAATATCATTATTATTTTAATTTTTATTTTATTTCAGATATTAAATTGTTCTTATCTCAACCTATGAGTCTCCTTAGCCTTGCCCCCAGTTCTCTCCCCTGTTGCCCTGTGACAGGGAGTGAGTGAACAGCTGTGTTTGGCTGCTAGTCAAGTGCTAACCAAGTGAAACCATGATATTCTCATAAGCAAAGTTTGTAATTTTCTGAAAAATTATAAAGCTTTCAGAGTAAATATCTACTTCTTAAATTTTGAGAAACGTTTATGGCAAGTATTCAAACCTCTAATACTTAGGAGGGCACAGTAGAAAAAAAAAATAGATAGTTGAATATGCATTTTAATTGCAAGTTAGTGTAGAAAATGTAATAATGTAGCAATAGGAAGAATAGCACAGAAACAGTTGAGAAAAAAAGAAATCATTTTGGTATTATTAAAAAAAAATATTTTACAAGTAATTTGGGGTCCTAAAATGGGGAATAATTAATACCACGTATTCATCTTAAGGCTAGAGTGAATATTTTGAAATCTCTTGTAAAGAATTGGAATATTTTACACTTTTTTAGACTTGTCTTATGAAAGTACATGTAGATTAAGGTTAATTTATTGTGCTTTAACATCACTGTATGTCAAAGAAAAGGAAAAAAACCTTTGAACTAATACAGGTCCTGATTTATCTTTTTTCTTTCTCTTAAGGAAAAATTTTGAAATCAGCATAAATGTATTGTGCTACTGAGTGAAAGAAATGTAAGAAATTCTCCTACCTGTGACTTGCAAGTAGTGGCTACAAAGCTATTCTACAGAATTCTGTAGAATATTTTGTAGCTACCACTTGTGACTACTTAGCAGACATTTTAGTTTAAAGATCTTCATACAGGGAAGTTCCCAGTCATTAGATATGAAGCAAATGTTTAAAATATTACCTTCTGTGATCAAAATAGATTTATTTCCTCTATAATCTTAAATTTTTCAGTCTCTCTAGACCTTTGTATGCCATCTACAGAAGGAAGCTTATGATTTTTTAATTTTTTTAATTATTATTCCACTCTGTGTTCCTGACAGTTCAGAATGGCAATTACTAGAACACATGAAGTGGAAAGGATCTTCAGATTCTAGTTTCCAGGCAATACTTCTTATAGCCCACTTCCTAAACGTAGCACATTTCAAGGAGCACTTCAGCTTTCTGCATGTCTCTTCTTCCTGCCTTCCTATGCATGTTTCAGAATTTTAATGCTCTACTGGGTAGAAGTGTTCTCAGTGCCAGCCTGAAATTCTTATGGACAGTTGTGGACTCATTCAGTTGTAGCTTCTGTTTTATCTTGGTATGCACAAAATTCTCTTACCTCTCCTATGCTTAGACCTTTTTCTAGTGTATTTCTGTGCAGTAATTGTTTCTTTTCACCCTTTTTTTTTTCCAGGTGAAACCATTCTTGTTCTTCCACTCTTCACTTACAGGGTAAGATTTCCATTCTCCATATTTGTCTTTGATAAGCATACATACACAGAATTGCACTCAATATTCCAAATAAAAATTTCTGAGAACTCCAACAGTTATGCTAATGCTTCTTGATCTCTGATGAAAATAATTATCCTGATATTTGGATTATATGTCTTTGCAACTGCACCAGATTGACAATTTACAGTCATCCTATGGCCATTTACTGTGTTCAATACTTCTATGTCATTGTTAGCTCAAGAGTTTGTAACTTGAGTTTTGTTGTTAATCAGAAATATGAGTTAAAATTTATTGTAGTAGCTTTACATTTTGTTACTTGCCATTTTTTCCAACAGAGACACAAGCAAAGCTAATAATGTATAGCATATGTTCTGAATATTGTTGGTTGTTACTATTGAACTGACATGGAGATTTACATAGAGTTTTACAGTTAATGCTGTTAAGTCAGTAGCAACCTGGTTATTCACAGTGACCTATGGGTGTGCTGGAGTGGACCATGGGAGAGGTGGTCCTTAAGGCAGCACATACAACTCTAGAAACTGCTGTCCTCATTAGGCACTCCTAGCTGCTGCCATCAGCTCCTTCTCACCAGGTCACTGTGGATTTGCAGCCCATGTTTCAGTGTAACAATGTGACAATGTCTTGCTTGCCTCTATTTCAAACTTTCTCTAATTATATCCTTCATTTTACATTTATTTTTTTGCAAGACTTCTTTGTGTCCTGTCATGTTCTGGTGATGCCTCTCAGCTTTGTATCAGCAGCATGATCAAAATGTTCACACCAACATCACTACCAAAAGTTTTGACCGCAGTAGATAATGGAACTGATCTCTGAGAATCTTCCCGTGTAACCTCATTACAGTCTTTATGCAGGAAAGAAAGCCTTTTGGGTGATGCAGCATTTAGAATCCAGTGTTGTTGGCATGCATATTGCGCTGACTTCCATTAAAGGTTATTCTAAAATTCTTCAGAAAGCATATCAATATAGAGAGTAAATTGGATAGTGGGAAGGAGTGTTATGAATTACAGTGCTCTGGGTGAGCAGAAAGCAGAAATGAGACTTTTTCAATAGATACTCGGAATACTTTCAGGGCTTTATCAGGTATGTTATACACAACAAATGCTAAGTCAGAAGCCTGAAGAACTCTGTGGATCTTGCCAGCAATATGAACCTATCACGTACAGAAATTTTTTGTGAGAAGTCAAACTGCTATAACCATGTTAGCTGACAGTGTCATGTTTTGATTTGCTCCAAGTTGTGAAGAGCACAGGTTTAGCCCATCAGTGTTTTAG
>NW_010301436.1:28887-60895 GCF_000700745.2 Antrostomus carolinensis | reverse complement strand
TTCTTCTGCTTTTGATTACAATTTTACAGTGCCATAATGCATCAGATCTCTCCAGTGATCTGGATGAAAATTTACATAAGAAAAGAAAAAACAAACAAACAAAAAATGAACAAAACCCAACCCAGACTGGGTTGCCAGCCAGAAACTGCTCATGATTGGCTTTGACAGACTGTGAAATTAAGTGTCAGAGTGCGATCTGAATTTTTCAAAGCATCATTAAAGTGGTATTCTAACTTTAAATTCCAAAAAGTTTTAAGTGATTCACTTTTAAAACTGATGCACTTCAGTCTCAAATTAGCTTATGAAACACTTGAGAACATGAATGAACTAAGAATGAATATACTTGAAGTTTTTCCACATGGCTTTGAATTTATTTTTCTATTCTCCCATGAAAATACACAAATTTCAGAAATAAGCAATAAGGTCTGATAAAACTAAACATATTAAAAAAGAAGTAGTAGTTTTAATAAATTAAAATCTAACTTATTAAAATCTAAACGCTAAGGATAAAATTCCAGGGGGATTTATTTCCCCTCACATAGAACCTTTTCGAATGTTGCATGGAGAAATTACTTTAAAAAGAAACAGGCTTTTTAGAATATTAATAATAATAATTATTATATGTTATAACAATCTATTATTCTTCTCTTAAGGAAATAGAATTGGAGATCACATTGTTGAAGATGTAATGGTTGTGTATTCCTAAACTTAACATCACAATATATATCCTTTAAAAATGTTTACGTCTTTAATTATCTACAAGACTATTCCACAAAAGTATCGATTCTTCTCCCCTGTCTCTCTGTCTGTTTAGAAAAGTGTTCTCTTGTGAAATGACTATAGAAATACCCTAAATAACATAAAGAGGGAGACATATCCAGAGACTGGATTTTTTTCATCCCAAAATAAGTCTTCTTAAGTGCACTCCCATGTATATTTCATTGGTTTTGCATTGGGATGTGTTCAACAATGAAACAGGATAAAGAGTTAAACTATCAGTATTAATTACAGCAATATAGATTTGTTTCATGTCTTTCATGACATGTCACTGCTCATAGTTGTTTTCTCCTGTTATTACTGCATTGCAAATGCAAAATAATATAAAAAGCAATAGAAACATAGGCAGCATGTATTTCAATATTCATTATATATTACATAAAAATGTAAAAGGGAATAATTAATCTCTTAGAAAGTCTACATATTCTGAATTAAGTTCTTCTTTAATTCTCATTAAATTAAAAATGAGGACAATTTATCCATACAAAATGTTATGGTACCATTAGATCTTAAACTGAGACAGCATTCTGGAAGTCCATCCTTTTAAGAAAACAGATGGAGGGTCCTGAGCACTGTAGAACTGTTACCTCCAAATATAATTCCAGATATATTTTCTTCCTCAAATACAATTGTATATAACATGTACTTTGCATTATGTACAATCCCAAGGAATAAAGGTAAGGTTTTGTGTATGGCAAGATTTTAAATAATGAAAAATTTGTACTGTTAGATGAGATATAGTAGTAGAATAAAGATATCATAAGTGTCAAGTCAGAAAAGCATCCTGGGACAAGAAGATAATAATATTTTTCTGAAATAAATATAGTACTGTTCCATTAAAAAAGGCAAGCTTCTGATCATAGTCTATCTATAGTGTTTTTTTCCCCTTTTAATGAATAAACATTAAAAAGTACACCCTGTAATTTGTTACAGCTTCACATAACTTCTTTTAAATCAGGATCCCTTGTGCAGGTCCCTTGACCTTACTTTATTTTACGGCAAAACTGTCTTACAGGAGGATTTGGACTACTTTTTTCCCTTTCTCAAAAACTTATTCAGCTGTATTGCCCCACATGATGATTGTCATCAATATATTGCAGATATTCTGGAGCTTCACCCTGTTCCACCTGGCTGGAGGCAGGGCATCTCTAATAGTGGTCATAGGATTTTCCATTAACTTCTTGTAAAAACGTATTAAAAGTCTTCTATTGGATCAGCCCTTCTACACCGCCTGGGGAACTGTGCACTGGAGACCAGAGCTGAAATCTTCCTGGAAGAACTCCCATTTGTGATTGTTTTTTCTTGCCATTCACATACCCATGCCTCTAGGGTTAAGGCAGATTTTCCATCCCATTTCCTCATGTCCTCTCCATGGTTCTGTAGGTAAAACCACAGGGTGGCCCATGGTATGTACCTTCTATACCCTCTCTCTGGAACGGAGGAATACTTACTCCTACTAGCTGAGATACTGGTCCATACAGGTGAGGAATAAGCTCCATCCTCTTTGAATAATTGGAACTTCTGGAACAGTTTTTCAAGTAGGTTTTTGGACTTTTTGATCAGTTTTTCAGAATTTTTGAACAGTTTTTTTCACAGCCTAGATGCAGGACCATGGGGAAGAAGAGAGATTTTCTTCCTATTGCTGGAGTTGGTGAGCTGCTTCATCCACCCTTGGTGCCTATTCATCTTTCCAGGACAGTACTGCCAATGAGTTGACATATGATGATGGAGCACTCTGTAGAAATTTCTGCCACATGGGTTGTGTGCATTGGACTTCATCTGGATCTATGGGTAACTGCACATTGTCAAGGTCATAATAAATCTCTAGCACAGCTAGTTCCCTCAGGTACTTAATACCTCTCTCCCTGGTGGTCTACTTGTCTGGGTCACATACAACATCTTCCTTGAAGGGATACCTTTCCTTTAGGCTTTTCCACTGCAGGCAAAACACAATTTTAAAGATGTTGCATGCCTTTAAATCTAAGATTAAAATTAGCAGAAAAATGTTACAACTGTTCATAAAAGAACCTTGGATAAGTGTTTTTAGTGGAAATTATCACTGCTGCTTTTACTCTTTTTATTTTGTCTTGAAGAATATCCTATATAGTTTATTTATGCTGCATTTTAATGTGTTTTGGGAAAGCCTCGCAAGACTATTTTGTTTCTTTGCATGTGTTTATTCTCTAAACTTTTTATATTGAGTGACAGAAAATCCAGAGAGAAAGTCAAATCTATTGGAAGAGTAATAGAATTAAATTACACATTGAGAAGCTTGCTCTTTCCTAAAGATTTCAATGAAGGTTTTACATCTAGCCAGGAGTGGTTGCTGGGAAATGGCTCCAAATATCATGCTTCTATTAATGCTAACTATTCCAGCCTTAGTAACTCAGTCATTTTTACTTGTGGCCTTTACACAATTTACTGCCTAATATGACTGTTCATAATTCTCTTGACTTTGAAGAACTCTAGGGAATCCTAATATCTTTGCAGTTTGGAAGAAAACATTTAATTCCTGAGGTGACAGTCAGACCCATGTTGCATGCTTCTATTGTTTTGGGAAAAAAATCTACTTAGATATGCATTTTTATAATGCTTCATGCTTTGGAAACTCATAGGTAACATCTGTGATTCACAAAATGACTATATATTTGTTTCTTTTGAAGGACGAAGTGCTCCTGAAATTTCATATAAGATTGTACCTCCTATGTTTTTTAATTGGAATATGTATGAAAATAACAGAATATCTGAACTAGAGAGAGTTAACAAGCATGCATCTTATCCTCTGCTTAGCAACACAAAGTGTCATGTTAACAGTCTTCTCCTGAACCAGACATATTAAATGACCATTAATTTTCCTTAATCTTATTTTCATCCAGGTGATGTCTGACAAAAATAGGATTTGTTCCACACATGGCATATTGTGTACCATTGAAGCCTGCGATACTCTGGTTCTGTAAAGCTGTCATCCTGCCCCTCTGAACAAGGTTTTAAACTCTCCTTTCTATTAATTTTCACACTTGCTGTATTTTGTTCTCTCCACTTCATTGTTTTTATTCTGTTATTTCTTTTGCATTTTTTTCCTTTAAAAGGGTAACAAGTATTTTGGAAAAAGACAGTAACCGTGTAATGGCAGTCTGATTTGGCTACTTTTTTGCTGCATTGTGCCTGACTTTGATTTTAGTTCAAATAAGTACTGGCAAGGAAAGTTAACATTTATGGATTTTAGGGAAAATGCATATATTTCCTAAGTGTACTTTCTTCTCAAACTTGAATATTCATCGACTAATTCTGAAGGAATTACCTATATTAGGACTCCAAAATTTGAATGTTTTTCTTATATCGTTTCTTTAACTAAAATTTGAGGCAGGAGGAAAGCAGGAATATTTAAAATTCTAATCCTAAATGACAAATAAAAGTGGCAACTTGACTTTTTAATTGAATAAAGAGAATGGAGTGAGGAATCTGTGCCTTTTTGTTGAGGTTCAGGGATTCCTTGTCTTTTGTATTTAAGCACTGTAGTATCTGAAAATTTGAAAAGCAAGTAGTAGGAAACTACTTTTTTTTTTTTTTTTTTTTTTTTCTAAAACCACTGTTTTTGCAGTACTTGCAAAGAAATGTGGAAACAAGATGATCTGGAGTCTATGACTCCATTGCTCTTCTGCTAAAGCTTTTCTTCCAAGTGAAAAGTTGTAGTGAGACAATACTTTTCTTATTAGTTAATCTATTACTTTTTCCTTGTGCTGCAGTCAGGAAATGACCATTCTCGGTTGTTTGCTCCATATACAGTCATAAGGTTTCACAATAAGTACAGACATCTCTTCAAACTTAGGACCTTAGGGGAGGAATTCAAGTGCAGGGACTCTGAAAGACTCATTATAGGGTTTTGCTTTTTTTGATCTCCTCATTAAAAGAATTTATGTGAATTTGGCATAAATTTAAATCCTACATGAAGAAAATAGCACTCTCTTGTATAAACAAAGGTTTGTTAAAAGTCACATTCCCCTTCTTAGCTGTATTTGTATTCTATGCTACTGTTGAATCTGTAATATCTTTTTCATAAATGTCTAGTGCTGCGTGTATAAACTTATTCGGACATGCAAACACATTTTCTTTCATTGTATTTATCCTAGTAGCTTCAGCATCGTGACTAAAGTGAGGGAGCTTTATGAATGTTTTACAGAAGAGAAAAGTTGTTATGGAGCTCATTTACTAAACAGGAAGTAAGGTAGTCAGGCATATTGAACCCAGGCATTTAATATTAAATAAAATTATTCTTACCTATTGTGATGTGGACAATATTTATGTGAAAACAAAAGGTAATGGTTTTGCTCCTTGACACATTGGATGAGGTAACAACTTCAGTGATTCTTTTGACTAGCTGTCTATTAACGGATATACTGAGAATAGCCAATCCGATATACTATTTCACTCAAGGGCTGGGGGGAAGAAAAACCTGCCCTTTTTAAAGTCTTTTTCTTTCCTTCCTTGTTTGAAAAAAATAATAATAATACTGAGTGTTAGTTTGGCAATCCACTCAGGCAAGTTCGCACATAAATAATTTTTCATACCAATAATAAATGCTGTGAGCACAGAAGATGTATTATTTTAATTTAGCATAAGATTAAGTTTCTCAAATGAATCCCTTTAATGTATACAGTTTCCAATTTTCAAGGGAAGTCACTAATTTCTGATTCGTAATACAGAGTGATAATATTGTGTGTCGTCTACTGAAGATAAGTTACTGCTCAGCTTTGACTTGGCATAAAACAAGTTTACTTGTTTTAAATGATCAAACCCTAGTAAACTGTAGTCTGTTTAAAGTTGTCTTGTGTGCATTTGCAGCACTTACACAACATTGTACATAATGATTTTCTCTTGGCGTTTTACCACTGTAGGCTATTTAGTAATTCACCCTCCTAACTATTTGACAATGGCAGTTGTCATGCTACTTCTTTACTGTAGATGTAAGCCTCTAAAAAGTAATTCTAAAAGGTAAATTGGTTCACCCCCATGGACCAAGGGCTATTGAACAAACACATAAAAATTTTCCCTTCTGAAAGCACCCTCTTCCTGGAGCACTATCAGCACCCACTTCTGCACTTTAAAACTTTTATGTCTGTTTCTGCCTTAAGTAAAATCAGCTTGTAATTATTGTTTCCATTCTTCCACTTTTCTGTGCTTTCTATTTAATCATTAAAGTAATTTGCAATTTATTATCTCAGGATTTTCAGATAGGGTGGAGGGAAGTACATGAGGGAAAGGCAGAAAGAGCTCAATTCTGTTGCTCAACCACAGTTGCATCAAGTGGTAGTTGAGACAGTCTAAAGTGGCCAAGATCAAAGGAGAAAGCCAGGAAAGCTCAGATATTTTGAATTACACTTTTCTGCTTAAAGATGAAAAATGGGTATCTTTAGGTTGATGCATCGCTGCTATGTTTTTTTCATTATTTCCCCCAGGCTACAGAATCTGACAGTTTTTAGAGTTGTAATTTTGGTTATCTATGGGTTTTTTCACAGTGGACTTTTTATTGATCAATGTTCAAATGTCAACTTGACTCTTCTGACCCTCCTTTTAACAATAATGTTGTAGCGGAGGTGGAGGAAAAAGTGCTGAGGGAATAGTTTGGGCAAATATTTTATAACTGTTTTGGGGAATAACCTTAAACTAACACCTTCTCAGGCTACCTGCTTGACACTTCCCATGAGCATTAAAAATTGCTACAGCACATTAACTGCTGATTATATTTGGAATGTATTATGGTTTGATTACGAGAAGAAATTACACTAATACAAGTGGAAAACTCTTAGGTTGTAAATGTTAGAATCTCTGATAGTAAGTAATTTCCTTGTAGGATTAAATACTTTGCATCTCCACTGCTCAGCCTAAACTTTTCTGCCTATGTCAAGAACCTTTTCTGATTTTCCTAAATCTAGAATGTTTTAGGATATTTCAGTAATGCTTGTACTCATTTTTAAAGAGGGTATTTAGATATAGATATAGATATAGATGATATAGATATAGATGATACAGATATAGATGATGATATAGATGTAGATGTAGATATAGTATGCTCCTTTTTTATTATTTTCTCCTAGTATTCAGTAATACTCAAAGAAGCATGAATAAACAAGGTAGTTGCAACTCAATGGGCAGTCTCCAACCAAATGGGTTTGTCAGATTTTCACATATATTCCAAAGAAACCAGGGGGTTTCAAAAAGGTATCAGCAAGTAGTGGAAGTCAGGTACCGGCGATGTCAATATGGACACTAAAAGCTGTGTCTGGTGAAATGATTTTTCTTAAATTAATACAGTAGACTAGAAAACATTAGATCTCTTATCCAAAGGCTAACATACCATGGAGGAGGAATCTCCAGACTGTAAGAATACAAACTGTATTGCCACTGGGCAGCTATTACAAATTTCAGTGAGGTCAAGGGGATTTTTCTTTATCTTCCTTATGGTTTTCTTAGGTTAGGAAGCATATATTTCTGTTTTTATCTGTGTTGTGTAGTAACAGAGAAATCTTTTTTGTCTCACTGAGAACAAGAGCTGGATTAAGGAAACTGAACAGATGAAAAACAAATGTGTTGGCAGTGATGTAGAAACCAGAACTGCAGATAATACAAGAAATCTACTAACATCTACAAAAGTGGAAAAAATGTGTATATTTTTCAGTTACTCACAGGTTATGCCAGACTCAAAGGAACAACAAGAGAAATAAAGTAGTTATTAGCCTATCAAATCATAGAGATGGAAAAAACTGCAGTAAGGTGTTGACATTTTCATTCAGCCTAGAGCTGAAGTAGTTTTTGATTGTTGGTAAGAGTCAAACAAATGTACAGCAGAAGCTGATGAGAAAGCTGTGTACTGGAAAAGTTGAAATGCTTCTACAGCTGACAGTCTACAATATGCTGTAACATTAAGAAAAATGTGTTTGTTATGTTGCTGGACCTTTATCTTGGCATCCTCACTCCTTTGGTGACCCAGATGAAGTGTTAACAGAAGATATAGATCAGCTGGTAAATGTGTGAGAACCAGCACTGCATCTATCACTGTCATTGAAAGCAAGTGCAGGAGGAAGTAAGGTAGGGGTGAGGACTGGTCTTGCGGGCTAGCACTGAAGAATGAGTGAGGCAGCCTTGCCACACCATTGGTGGTTTGGGATGTTCCTCAGCTTCAAAAAGTTTTTCCAGTCAAAGCAGTGACAGCTCACTGACTCAGAATACAGACCTTATTGATCTGATATCTATCAGTTTGCCAAAAGCTGGTGCCAAAATGCAGTGACTGGTTATAAAAAAGCTGGGAAGAATTTGTTAGAACAGAGATTGCTCCTGCCTCTACATCAGATATCAGAACAAAATGTTTTCAAAGAGTCTGTGTGTCACTCAGGACCAAATATATAACTCAGATTAACTTATTGTTGATAATTGCACCTACTTTTATAGTCAAAAAATCCAAGGATATTCAGTTTCTTGATAATTGTATTTTCTGCACTATTGGAATACATGGTTTTTCTGTAATTGTCAAGAGTAGAAATGGGTTTGGTTTTATTCATTTTATTAATTCTTTATCATATAACTAAGTGTAAGCAATACTACTTTTATAAAAGATTTGTTCATTGGATTATATTATAAAATATACGATATACAAGTTTATCAAAGTATTTTAGTTGAACATCTTTTAAAAACAGAAGAATCTTCTATTTGCCTGGTTATAGTAAAATTTATCATTATTTCTGCTAGGACTAATTCTGATTCTGGCTATGAAAACTGTATCATCAAAAATATTCCTTCTGAAGAAAGGTTTACACTCAGATAAAAGTTTCTTAAACTGAGATTTTTAAACAAATCTCCAGAAATGCTGACATCATGAGAGACTTTAATAGTTGTCAATCTTTATTAAATTGAGCTGCTTCTGAAGCTGATGTAAATGTGAGCTTACTCCTACACAAAAAGATAATAATTTTTACCATAGGATTTTGTCTCATGAGGTCTGCTTGATTGTAAAATACCCAGGGGAAGAATACATACATATAGAGAAGTCTGAATCTGACATATTTACCATATGAGAGCAGTCCCAGGGTCTTTCTCTATACAATTTTATAGATAAGACTAATCTTTTTTACTGACTATGCAGGGAGCCTGTAAAATCTAGCTGGTTCAATGAGGTGCATAAAATTGACTGATATGAAACTCCTGTTTAAAAAAAAAAAAAGGTGAAAATGCAATTAAAGCATGGCAGTCACCACAATAGATCTCATTATGGAAGTCACAGATAGCAGCTTTTATATTCAAGATATGTAAATAATACTGTATAATTTCTGTTATTATTCAGTTTAACAATTGAAAATTTTAAATAGATTTATTTTTTAAAGTACATCACAGGCATCTCCACGTGTTTGATATAGAAAGAAAAAAAATCATCATCACTAATATAAGTTGGTCATTTAAAATTCTGAGTTATGTTCACAAATGGTTTTCAAAATATTCAACCATAACTCATCATTCTTCAGTCCTGGAGTGAATTGATATTTTTAAGCTTCTTTCCCCAAAATGAAGAATATTCTCTTAAAATATTACATATATCTATCAAATTAAACCTAAATAAATATAACATTTTCCTGAAGTAAAGAATTATTATTTGCTTACACTAATGGATCTGCCAGTGTTCCTACAGGAATCCATTTTATTTACATGTCAAAAAAGAGTGTTCCTATTTTTCTTGTATATTCTGATTGCTTGTCATAGCTAACCCTGGCAGAATTATGATGTATTTGTGCTTACTCCTAGAAGAAATGTTTTTTAATCTTACAGACAGTACTGAAGAGCCCTATTGCACTTTTATTGCTTTAATTTCTTCTTGTAGCTAATACTTTTTGTCTTCCGTCTTACTGAAAAGTGTATTGATCTGACAATGGCAGTAAAACCAGACATTGGTGTATCAGTGTTGTGAATGTGTACACTGTCTCTTCAGCTCCGACACAATTCTTAACACTTTTGCTGTCATTTTATTTACATGCCCTTAAAGTAACCCAGGTAAGTAGACTGAATTCTTTACACCTTATGGACAGGGTGCACAAAACTGTGGATGCCATCAACTACAGTCAAGAGGGAAGGCAGAGAAAATGGAGTTGAGAAGCAATGTCACCCTGACCCAAATAACAAACCAAGTATGGCTAAACTAACATCATAATTTGTGCCACTAGATGTCAATAGCAAATTTACTACCTGCCCAGGGCAAAGGGAAATCAGAAAGGAAATTTTAGACACCCAGTTCTTCCCCTGCGTTGCTTTCAGGACAGTTCAGCTACATGCAGGCAATTTATAGCAGGTTTCTTGCCATAGCCTTAGACTGACCATTGTTAGAAAATATGGAAATTCTTATTTTTAGTTTTAACAAGACAACTGCAGTTTAGCCTTAAGTACCAAGGTGCCCATTGTCTTTAGCCTGTGCAAATCCAGTTACTTTGTATAGGCTGTGCAGGCCTTACTAATGACTATGCCCTTGAAAAGGTTCTTAAAGACTGATAAAAGGAGAACATCCTGCCCTAGGAGGCACCAAAAGCTGGATGATTACCTGAGGATGAAGTCAGCAAGAATCTGAAGAAAGTGGGGGAAAGGTAAATGCAGCAGGAGGAGATTGAGATCACTAACTCAATTATTGAGATTGAACAGATTTACTCCCCCTTGTATTAGAGCATGCACTCTGATTTTATTTTTGTTTTTTTTTTATACTGTACTCTTAAAGGATAAGTGAGAGAAGTTTAAGTCAATCATAAAGTAGAATATTAATGCATATGTATAGTGGGTGGAACAAACTCATCAGTTATGTATAAATACGTGAAGATTTGCAAACACTGTATGCTAGATTTGTGCTGATATACTCCTAACACTCAACACTGTAAATAAAGAATGCTTGCTTTCTAAAATTCAAAAATGAGTTTTACAGAGTTTTTTTTATTTGCTGATTTATGGTAACACCATGTTGGGAAGAGAAGGAAAAAGAAAAAAAAGTACTCAACTGGGTTTTTTTGGTACTTTGACCGTCACTATGCAACTTGAATAACCCAGAAATGTAATGGGAAAATTGTTTGAAGGGCAACTTTCTTCATGTCTTTATAACAGTTCTAATTCAGCATTATTTTGACTTTTAACTCTCTTTGACTTTACTATAATCAAATGTAATCAGATTGTTTCTCTGTAATATTTGGGTTTGATTATTATGGCAATCTGATGTAAAATAGGACCAATCTGGGTCCTTTTAAACTGACTAAAAGTAAAAATAAATAAGTTTTACATTAAAGGTAAAACTTTAAGTTCACTTATTTCTCTTCCTTTGTTTCCTTTCAACCCTCCATGCTGTCTGTTGGAGCCTACACTAAATTAATAAAATGTTTTCAGTTAATAGAGGCTCAGTATTTGAAAACTAGCTTCTTGGGGGGTTTGTTGGTTTTTGTTTTTTTTTTTTATTTTACATCACAAAATGATCTGGCATGGAGTTGATTAACACTGTATCAACTGCATACCAAAATTTCAATGTGAGCAAAAGTCACAAGACACAAACATCATACCCTGAGAAGAGATTAAATGTTTTGGTGGGGCCATATTCTGTGACGATTTACCAAGCAAACCAGGGCAGTTCTTTAATTTGCCTTACTTGCTCTTAAGGCCAGGGATTTAGACAGGTCTGAGTATTCTGCAACACTATAGACTCATCACTGGAGAAAACAAAAACCCTAGCATGGGAGCAGTGCTTGGCCTGCTTATAAGCTCTAGCTCCTATATAGGCCATTAAGCTTGGTTTTTAGACTTTTTTTCTTTTTTTTAATGTTCAGTCTTAGTAAACACTTATTGTCTGCCTCATCCTTGATTTTTAAATGTCTGTCTCTTTCTTCCCCATACCAGATTTTAACTGTCAGATAAAAACCAGAAGAAAATAATCCCACACATTAAAAATATGGTGCACAAATATGTGATCAATAAGCAGAACAACTCATCTGACTTGACAAGTTAAGTGTCTGCATTTTATAAAGTTTAGACTTCAAAGAAAATTTTGTGCCTTTGGGTAAGCTAACTAAAGTCTAGAATTTTCCCTTTTTCTCTAACTGTTAACAAACTTTCTAACTTTTCCCTTAGTTGATATTTTGGGACAAGTGAATATTATTTAAAATACACATTATAATATCAAACAAAATGTCCTTAGGCTAATGTTATTTAGCTTCAAGTTTTGCCATTCCCATGTGCCCATCAAGACATACAGTATTCAGCTTTTTCTTCATTAACTTCTGATTCTTTCAAGTTTCACTTTGCAGGACAGCAAGGATACCTTAATCTCATAATCCTTATTATGTTCAAAAAGGTGGAACTTTTTCATCCCCGAAACATGGCGTATCTAGTAAACTGTTGATTACAATGGCAAACCAAAGAGAAATTTTTGCTAGTTTCTACATAAAAAAGTTATGAGAGCACCAAGCCAGAATATTTTTTTTTCTTATTTACAGACTTATTTGTAATGCATCAATGTTAAACAAATAACTGTGTGTAGTACCTATACACATAACTATATCATGTTAACATGCATCTATTATTTGTCTTGTCTATTGAGCATCATACAATGAGATGAGAACTTAATTTGGGAGATGTTGCTCATAATTACTAACAATGAAAATCTGTAATGATTTCTGAATAAGCTTGATGTCCTCCAGGCTTTTTCAGAGTTCCTTTCAACTGGCTAGCATACTAAATTGTAAGCGACCTACATTTTTCTTATTTGGTGAGTTGTGCATTGCTTTACAGCAGATATTTTCAGCACTTGGAATTATACTCATATTTACCATATAGCATTGTAGCACAGTATATATTGTTTAAAAATGTCTTGCTGGGTGACTTTGCTTAAAACAAATCTTACTTTAGTATCTTCTCCCTGTGATGGATTCAATGCAGAATAAAAGTTCTGGATAGCTAAACAGTAAAATGCATATACACACAGACACATGCA
The DNA here is from genome assembly GCF_000700745.2 of Antrostomus carolinensis. Classification (NCBI taxonomy): domain Eukaryota; kingdom Metazoa; phylum Chordata; class Aves; order Caprimulgiformes; family Caprimulgidae; genus Antrostomus; species Antrostomus carolinensis. Next base: position 48,120 of record NW_010301436.1, on the reverse strand, counting down.
TGCACATGCATATATCTATTTTGAACCTGATGGGGTTTACAAAGCATTCTGATGTTAGAGTCGAAGACATGACTTGTTCTTGTACAACTGTGTATTTGCTATTAAGGTAATTTCAGTATTGTAATCGACTTTTTACTATGTGCTATTAAGAATACGAGACTGATGGACCCAAAATAAAATTTGTGACCTAGTGATGCTTTTTCAGGGTACTGACTCAGCAAAAGTCCAAGATTCCAGTACTTGGTTCCAGTACTTACGTACATATAACACACTTTATCCAGTGGCTGATAAGTATAAGATGTGTAAGCACTCCCTGAAGCAAACAAATTTTCCCTTTTACAGCAGAGATGCTGTCATCAATGGGACACATAGTCATGTTCTCTGTTGTTTGTTTCTCTTCCTTTGCTGTGTTTTGAAATGATTTGGACTGCTGTCCTTACACATGATGCCAAAATCAGTGTTGTCTTTATGCACTAATTTTGCTCTGAATACATTTTCTAAATAGGACCCTGTGGGGGACTTAGATAAGTGAAGGCCTGCTTTGTGCATTTTTAATGGTTTTACTTATGCCTAATATGTTCAGAACAGCTAAAGTAACATCATCTTCAAGATATCCAATAGTGTAGCTTTGTTTGCTTACTTAATTAATGCAAATAGAGGCTGCAATGGCTTTTAAAGCACCTAAATTTTCAGGTGGGGATTATGTGTTTGTTTGTTTTTTCTTTAGACTTTGTCTAAACTCCCTGTTAATATCTATTGGAACTTGTTCCTATTCAGCATCAATTAACTTTAAGCTTAGCTTCTAATTTCTTCTTTTATTTTTGGAAACCTAAATTTTTATGCCTCACTTCCCCATCTAGAAAGTGAATGCACCATACAGATACACAAATTCTTTACATCTATTTATTTACTACCAAAATATAAAGCAAATAATAATGGAGTCTTATGTCATTTTACACAATACATCACTGTTTGGCAGTTGAAAATTTTTAATGCATTGATTTTACTGTTTAGAAAACAAAATAATTTCGGTTAAAAGAAATGTGCTGTTCTATTAGTTCTGTCATAGGGGGATAAAACTGACATTATTTGATTTTGAGGTGGACTTTTTCTTGTCTTACTCCAATGGTTTCTTAGAAATAGTTGATGTTGCAGAATTTGGCATACTTGTTCCTGTCTAATATCTATACCAGCCATCTCTCACATTCTTCTGTACTCAGACTTCTAGTGTAGTCTTCTGATCCAGCTCTAATTTAAAGCTTTATTCATACTCATATCCTGAATGGTCCAATGATAATGTGTTGATATTTATCATATTCATTTTCTCTTACACGACAATCTCTGCAGAAGAAATTGCTTCAGAAATTGCTTTTAGATGGCACTGATTTTCTTTGTCTATCTCTTCCCTTGGGTGATCAAACATTATAGATGCTGCAAATTAATTTGGTACTCTGTTGTGTATATAGCCAATGATACTGCAGCACTATTTTAACTTTTTTTCTTGATCACAGCATGAATGGAAAATCCAAATTATTTTAAAAACCTGAGGAAGGGAGTAGGAAAAAAATATATATTAAATATGAGGAATCATGAGTTCATACAAAGGTAAAGGTTAAAGACCAGGGAAGTTAAAGTGAGGGACTTGAAAGATTTTTTTTTCATGTCAAATGCATTGAATTAGTCTCTAGATTCTAACTTCAGTTAAATATTTCTATACAATCTTGAAAAATATGAGCAATAATAATATACAGAGTACAATGGCAGTAATTATAATTAAAGCAGTTCTCTGCCTTATTACAGATTACAGTCTAGTCTATTGAGTCTCTCTCCTTTTGCCTTCCTGCATTTCCTCCTCACCCCAGAGATGAAGACTGGAGTCAGCCTCTGCACAGGAAAGAGATGATAAGAAGCAATGAACCCCCTGAAGATGCTATTTTCACCCTTCCAAAGTGAGGATTTGTTTGCATTCAGGCCTTGTCTTTGGTTCATCTCTGTCCTACATTTAATGGAATCCTCTTCAACTGATCGTTTGCCTTTAAAGCTTGCATTTTTTTTCTCAGAGTGGCAAGTTACCTGTGACCTCCTAAGGGCAAAGTTTCTACAAATATTTACAGAGGTATAGACACCTAGGTGTCTGTATTCTTGTGCTTTCCAGACTAATTGCAGACAAATCAAATCCCCAGAGTACCTCAAATTACAATGTAAATGTAGAAGGCAGATGGTAGCTACATCAAGATAATGAATCATCGCCTTCATTTTTCCAAATGCTTTTCAAATTGTTCAAAATAAAAGACAGGTTTTGGTGCCTTTCAGCATTCACTGAACTACAGTGATCTCTAAGTCTTAGGGATTAAGATATCTTTCTGTATTTTCTCACACATCATAGCATTCTAGGTAGGTAAGAATAGTTTTGAAACACTAAAGATAAACAATAGAAAAGAAATACGTTCTCCAAAAGTATGAATAACTGAATCTGAGTAGTCTTATTAAGAATAAAAATGATCATGAATATATTAACATGCTTGTCCTGAGGAAATCGACATTGCTAGTTATTTTTCAAGATCATTTTCTTTTATTTGTTTGAGAAGTAGAAGGTAAAACTATAGGATCCTTTCCATCAATTTCCTCTCTATACACTCAAGAACCACACAGAAAATGGACAAGCCTATGCTTTAATGCTTTGCTAAATCTGTATCAAAATTGCAGCCTGTCTTATATGTGCAGTTCATCTTCCTTTGCTCACAAGAGACAACAAATAAACAAAACACTGTTCATTTTTTCCAGATCTTGGTTGCCTGGAATAAAGAGGATTTTCAAAATCATGTCTTAACATGGGTAAGTCATCACAAGGGTCTCAGGGTAGCACAATTTCAAATTTTGTTTAGGGCTTCACTTTTGTCAAAATAGATGAAATCTAATCTAGCCTTAAATATAAGAGGGACATCTTTCCTTCCTCCCTTCTTTTCTATTTACCAAATGCCTAACTGAAAGATCTTGCCGCTTACCAGGCATTATAGCAATTAAAAGTAGTAAGAGATTGCCCCTAGCCATTTGCTTCTTTTTCTCCTTGTTTTCTGTTGGAGCTTAGAATATTTTTGAAGGGGTAGAGAAGTGATTAAGATACTTAGGTCTGCAAATCATTCAGTTTCTTGTTTGCTTTCACTGTTCAGTACTAATAATTCACTGCGTTTCTCTGTCCATTAGTTCTTTATGAGTATGAGTTGATTGAAACATTGTTCTCTAAAGCATCACAGAATTTCTTGTTATCTAAAGTAAGACGGATCATTATTTCTCAAAATTTTTAATAATCTATTTTATTGCTTCTTTTTCATGTAAATAAGACAAAATTCTTATGCATCAGGAAATTTTTAAATCTTTCCCTTTCATCTCTGATCATAGTTCCATACAAAAATACAGAAACAAATACAGCCCAAACTACTTCCTTGATACTTTTATGTTCTAATTTTACAGAACTGAAAACAATTATGGGCAACTCTTTAGAATTTGAAAACATGAGGAGTAATGATAGCTTCTTAAAGAATATTTTCTTAGTAGGTACTGAAAATCTGCAATCTGATGCATAAAAATAAGAGTGGTTAAACACCCACTCCCCCAGATCCCCCCAAAACAGGAGAATTTGGAGGAAAAGTGAAAGCAGCAATTAAAAAAAGTAATAAGCATGAATGAGAAGATAAGAGCTTTGGAACAGTGAGAAAGGGATCAGAACAATACAGAGGGACAAATTGTGAGGGCACTTATCTGCTGTTAACATTACTTTTAGCTATTTGTTAACTTTGTTGTTATCTGTTAACCAAGCTGATAATAAAGTTGTTTGAAAAAAAAAAAATCCTAACAGTGGTGTAGATTTGCTTCTTGAGTGAGTTGAATAATATAGTCAAGAAAGGGTAGGATTTTTCAAAAAATTTTGAGAAAACTAGATGATGCAGTCATGATGAAGGATGATGCAATGTTTTATCTTCCATCAATATTTCAGAAAGTTCAACAACAGTGCCTATAGTTAAACATAAAAAAAAAAAAAAGATCAGGACACCAAAATAATTTATATCCACAATCATTTAAAGATCTTTATGATTATAAAAAGATATGCAATTCATTAAGATCGATTTTTAATAACATTTGAAATACTAGATAGAGTCAAATAGAATTTTCTTTATTCCTGGTAGATGTCAAACCATGCAGTCCATTTCTGATGTTCAAATAAGGTAGACACAAGAATAACTGAATTAAGGGAATACATGCTATATAGTGAAGAGATTCAGAAGATGGTTATCTCAGCCAAATCAAACTCAACTGATTACTGTTTAGGGCTGAAGAGCTAAGTTTGGATAGTAGGCTGATCAGATTAGGAGACAGAGAGCTTGTGTCATCCTTGGGTGCAAAAATACCACCAAGCATAGAAATAAAGTGCAGTTTTTCAAGACTGAAATATTTTAATATTTGGTACAGCTTAGTAATATTTAAAATGTGTTCTCAATAACTAGGAGTTTGCCAATATGTTTCAGAGAGTTTTTGTGAAGATTTGTTTGGTTCAAAGAGATGAGAGAAGCATTCATTTCTTTTTTTTATTTTCTTCCCAGATTGTTTTTTTTTTCTTATGCTACCTTTTCAATTGTTTCTTCTCTTCTCCTTGTACTCCACTTAAGCAGCACCAGGTGCAGCAGTCCCAATCCCAAGCATCTCCATAGTTTTCATGTCTCAAAGAGAACCAGGAATGGCCATGTACTTCAGATGCAGTTAAAAAATAGAAAGGGAAATGGTAAGTTTGCAATGTCTGTTTTTTAATTCAGCATCTTAGTCTTCTGTGATCTAATCAACTTCACATACTTACTTAGTTTAGATTTAGTACCTAATCTTGCTTACTCAAATACCTTAGTAGCATGACCTCTCTCAAATTTTGAATGACAGCAACACTTGAAATTAATGATTTAGTAAACATTCTTTCAAAGAAAATACAGATGTTCTCTTGAAACTTTGACCAAATTCTCAGCCCATAAAGAGTGCCAAAGTCCTTATAATTGTATTTTCCTTGTATTATTCAATAGGTTTTTTATGAGAAAGTGTAATCTTTATACAGTAAAGATTGCTGTGATTGCTACCTAGAATCATAGAATCATAGAATGGTTTGGATTGGAAGGGAACTTAAAGATCATCTAGTTCCAATCCCCCTGCCATCAGCAGGGACATCTTCCACTAGACCAGGTTGCTCAAAGCCTCATCCAACCTGGCCTTAAATACTTCCAGGGAGGGGGCATCCACAACTTCTCTGGGCAACCTGTTCCACTGTCTGACCACCCTCACAGTAAAGAATTTCTTCTTAATATCTAATCTAAACCTACCCTCTTTCAGCTTAAAGCCATTTCCCCTTGTTCTATCATTAACTGCCCTATATACCTAAGACACTGCTGAAATATATTATATAACATGTTAGTAGAAGTTACTCCTCATAATAGTCAAATGAAGGGAGCATTGATAACTTTTAAAATGTCTCTTTGACAGTTATCTGCCTGCCACAATAAATTAAGTTAATACACAGGATGGATATACCATGTCAGGAACACAATTTGTTGTGAAACACTGGAGAGAAGGACTTGCTAAAGGCAATAGATCAACCCATGTCAGGGCTTTTAAGATCTAATGTAGCTATTTACTTTAACTGCCTTGTCCTCATGAGGACTTTTAATCAAATCTCTTATTGCTCTCTACTTCTAATGGGAGAAATTTTCAGACTTTTTGGATTTGTACTTTGTTTATTTCTTTGTTTTTCCTCAGAACAGCTTAAATGGGTGATTTTCTTTTCCTTTGAATCACCATGATTTATTTTCAGCTTGGATTGTTTGAGGATTTTTTTCCTTGTAGGTGAACAACAGAAAAAAATGACAGCTTGAAGAAACTTTGATATTCTTTTTTTTTAAAACTCTTTTGCATAGCTAATTCTACTTTTTTTAATCATATTTTATCATAGAAAAATATTTTGTGGATTAAAATTTAAAATCACATACCAAAGCAAAATTGAGTGGTTTCTGTCTCCTGTGTAGTTCATTGTCCTGAAATATTGTAGGTCTTATTGTGGAACTAATTTTGCTATTGTGAAATGTTTGGGAAAAAATGGATTCAGGAAAGCATTTTAAATAATTAATGTAAGTCATTCCTATGTATTCCCTTCTCCAAACAGCAAAGAGTTTATAAAAGCTAGAGGATTTTTTTTATTATTCAAGGTTTATCTCTTCTTCTGAAAACTATTTTTGGGTGGAGTATAAAAGTAGATGATTAGCATGGCGTTTATCTTGCAGTGAATGCACAAAAATATCTGTCTATAATCTTTAATATACATAAAGTTAGTAAAGTTGAAGGTCCAAGAACTATGTATTTCTTGGCCAGCATCTAGAGTGTTTGATGCTTCCTGATTCTTTATGAGATCAAAATGAAAATATTTGAACTTAAAAAAAAAGTAAAATCTTTCTGAGATATTGATGTTTTATTTTCTCACAACCTTTTTTTTTTTACTTAGAAAAATTATTTACTAATTAATCCAATTTGTAATACATCTTTAAATATCTTTTATTGTAGATGGTTTCCTCATTTTTCCCAATATGAATGGTCAGGTTTTTTTAAAAAAAAACAACAAAACAACTTATGCAGTGTAACAGTCACTATAACTATAGCAAGACTCCTATGAAATTTTTCAGTGCAACCATAGCTCAGTCCTTTCTCTCTCTCTTTTTTTTGTTTTGTTTTGTAACACAGATAAATTAATGTAGCTCTACTGATTTCAGTACCAGTTAAATGGCACATGGGTATTTTCTTCCATCTGTTCATTTGTCCATTTGTTGGTATCCTTTGTTTCCTTATACTCTGAATGTATTTGAAAAATTAAGAAGGAAAAGCTGGAAAAAAAAGACAAAAATTTCATGTATATGTAATACTAACAGTAATTCTTTCATTACACCTAACCATCCTTGTTCATGTTTTATTTAATTCTCACCGGACCTCATCTATTCTCCCTGTCAGAAAACTTGTACATACTGAAGTCCAATCTCTCTCAATTTAATTTTCCCTGGTTTGGTCTCCATGACTAACTTTGAATCATAGAATAATTTAGGTTAGAAAGGATCATTAAGGTCATTGAGTTCAACCATTAACCTAACACTACGAAGTCCACCTCTAAACAAGGTCCCTAAGCACCACGTCTACACATCTTTTAAATACCTCCAGGGCTGGTGACTCAGCCACTTCCCTGGGCAGCCTGTTCCAACGTTTGACAACCTTTTTGGTGAAGAAATTTTTCCTAACATCCAATCTAAACCTCCCCTGGTGCAATTTTCCCCTTGTCCTATCATTTGTTACTAGGGTGAAGACATTGACATCCACCTTGATGCAACCTCCTTTCAGGTACTTGTAGAGAGCACTAAGGTCTTCCCTCAACCTCCTTTTCTTCAGATTAAATAACCCCACTTCCCTCATCTGCTCCTCAGGACTTGTGCTCTAGACCCCTCACCAGCTTCTTTGGTCTTCTTTGGACACACTCCAGTACTTCAATGTCTTTCTTGTAGTAAGGGACCCAAAACTTAACACAGTGTTTGAGATGTGGCCTTACCAGTGCTGAGTACAGGGGGACAACCACTTCCCTAGTCCTGCTGGCCACACTATTTGTGATACAAACCAGGATGCTATTGGCCTTCTTGTCCACCTGATCACACTGCTGACTTATATTCAGCTGCTGTCAACCAACACTCCCAAGTCCTTTTCCACTGGGCTGCTTTCCAAGCATCGCATGGGGTTGTTGTCACCCAAATTTTGGACCCAGCATTTGGCCTTGTTGAACCTTATACAACTGGCCTTGGCCCATTGATCCAGCTTGTGCAGATCCCTCTATAGAACCTTCCTACCCTCAAGCAGATCAACACTTCTGCCCAGCTTAGTGTCATCTGCAAACTTACTGAGGGTGCACTCGATCCCCTCATCCAGATCATTGACAAAGATATTAAACAAAACTGGCCCCAGTACTGAGCCCTGGGGAAGACTACTTATGACCATCCACCAGCTAGATTTAACTCCATTCACCACCACTCTTTGGGCTTGGCTATCCAGACAGTTTTTTGACCCAGTAAAGTGTATGCCTGCCCAAGCCATGAGCAGCCAGTTTCTCCAGGAGAATATTATGAGAAGTAATGTCAAAGGTTTTACTAAAGTCAACAACATCCACAGCCTTCCCTCATCCACTGAATGGGTCAACTTGTCATAGAAGGAGATTAGGTTAGTCAAGCAGGACCTGCCTTTCATAAGCCCATGCTTACTAGGCCTGATTGCCTGGTTGATCTGTAAAGCTTATTTACATTTCATCTTGCCTCGCTATCACATTAAACCAGAACATCTAAGTTTGGGTCTTAGGACGTTCTCCTGATCTTTTCTATTTCTTATTTCATACTTAAAATGAGTGTTTTGTTTTTTCTCCTATCTTAAAAGCTTTAGCGTGACACTAGATTCCACCTTCCAGTCAATCTTTCAAGTGTTCAGGGTATGGACAAACACCAGACATTAGGTATTGCTGCATTAAGGTTTTCCTTAAGGAAATTATCCAGTGAATTATTTCTCCATAAGCTGCTTTTGTGCAGCCTCTAAAAAAATCATCAGTTTCTATTGCATTAGTTTTTAGTTATTGTCACTATTAATTTAGTTATTAGTCATTTCATCTTCACCAGCTGTATAAAACTCAGTCTTTACTTTTTGGGTTTTTTTTTTTTTTGCATCCATCCCTCTCGAACAGCAGGTTATATTTAATCCTCTGGTCTATTCAAAATGATGGAAAAATATCTTCCCTCGCTTGAGTTAGACTTTTCTCTCTCAGTCTCTGCTCTTGTTCACTTTTGTTTGCCATCTTTTATTTGTTTTCTTTTGACTTTTAGAGATTCTAATGCATATTTTTAGCTATGTAAAAGATAGATGGGAAAGTTTTATATATAACCAGTTCATTGAAAAGATCAACAAATTTCCTTTAACCTGGGCATGACTTTTGTACCTGTTAGCTCAGACATCAGTAGCAGTACAGTTGCACTTCTAACATATTATAGGCATTAAAATCTACCAAAAAACACCTCATTAAATACTCTACTCATTTACTTACATTGAGTACTGTGGTTTCAGCTTGATTGCTATTAATATTTAATATGTTAAAGTTAGCTTCTATATTAATAATTCGAATTTACAAAAGATGGAAGTGTAGTGCAGACATTTTGTAGTTTGATCTGGATATCTTAGAGAAACAGGTTAAAAGTGACTATTAATTCTGAATTTGATCCACATGTGCAAAGTTGGAAGTTGCTCTCAGCTCATTTAGAAAGACTGGGATAATTGAGGCATGAGTCATTTCTATGACACTTTGACTTTCTCTAGTGTTCTTTTCAGATCAATTCGCAAGCCTCGAAGAAAAAGCTTGTCCTAAATGTTGATGCGCAGGAGAACAATGAATCATGAATGCACTGTAAATAAAAACAATTCAGGAAGAAATTATGACAAAAAAAGAGTAGTGAAAATTATGCCATTATTTCAAAAATCTTTTTGGACTTTGTGTAAGAATCAATTTCTGGTTCAGGGCCTTTCTCCTTGAACTTAATAACTTGGGAACAAGTGCACAGTGGCCCTTGGGAGTGATTTTATAAAATTGCAGTGACTACGAGCAAAAAATCACTACAAAACAGACTGTTAAAAAAAAAAAAAAAGTCAAGCTCTCTCTATTCTTAAAATCAGCTTTGTCTCAGTCATGAGAACACTGTAGTGATTATTAGAGACTAGCACTAGCAGAAGAGGGGTAACTGTTTATTAAATTCTTTTGAGTGTTGTAGTTTAAATCATTATCACAGCACATAATGAATTTTTTCTTTGATGTAGCTTTTGAGATAAACCAAGTATTTTTTGTTATGCTATTACTCTTATTATCCTATTTATCACATCTTATATCTAAGTCACTGAGTAGTTGGTTTATCTGTTCAGAAGGTCGGTACTGTACCTTGACTATTGCTTAGGAGATGAGTTTTGCTTTTTGTTTTAGAACAAATTTTATTTCTTTCTGTATAATTTCTGACTAGTAGAACATCTTATGATAAAGGCTATGATAACATGGCTTAACTGTACTGCCATGCAAATGTAACCAGAAATACTCAGGAAAATGAGGGGTAGTGTTGGCAAATCTGAAGGATGGTGATGGTAAAAGAAAAATACTGAAGCAAACTGGCAATAGCTTTGCCCAAACGTTTGACATTTCCTTGCTATAAGATCAGTCACAGCCTGGAGCAACTTTCCAGTAGGAAAAATATTATTGGGAAGCCTGGATAGCTTTAAAATTTGAGCTTGAATAGAGGTCAAGTAGTTTCCCAAAGTGATTTTATAAATCAGTCTTGCTGGAGCAGATTTCAAAGACCCAGGAGTCCTGGAATATTAAAACTGCATTTTCCAAACTACCTATCTAGCTAATTACTCTCTTTTTACTAGAGAATTTTTATTAGAACAGTAGTAATATGGGGAGTGAACAACCCCACAGAAAGGTAAATACTCTTTAAACATTTAGGAGATAGAAAATGAGACCATACAATAAAGTTATTTTGTAATCTTGGCTTTGCAGCTTACTTTACCTAAATTCTGTTAATAATGCTGTTCTCAATGACCCCTGAGTGGCATCACTATTACTTTGATAGCCATGATTGACAGTTCTAACAAAAAGGCTGAGAGATGCATGCTTAATAAGACTGAACTTTTTCCATCTCTGGAGGTAGTCCTCTTCAGGTCAGGACTGAGACACATTGATGGGCTAGTCTAAAGGAGTTTGCATTATCACTCCTAATATAATATTCATTCTCTGGATTTATTAGTACAGAAGTTATTCTCCCAGGCTGTCAATCTGACAAGTCTCATTAGTCCTAAAGATTTTCTACTATGTACAGGGAAAAAATAATACCTTTCTTTTCTTTTACCCTCTTGGTAATATAAGACAGCGTAATGTAACTACTAAGGACAAGAATGTCCTTCCAAAAGGTTCTACATTTCTAATTTCCTGGTTTGGTTTTTTTTTTGGGGGGGGAGTGGGGGGAGGTAGTTTTGTGTTTTTTTGTTTTGGTTCGGATTTTTGGGGGGGGGGGGGGGGTTATGATCTTTTTATATTTTTGAAAGGTATATGAATCCCATTAGACCAAGTGGCAGTTTTGGCACTCAGAAGACTTAAAGTCATTGGAAGGACTCCACAGTTTAACCTTTGTACGCAGCTATGAAACAATTTTTAATGCAGTGACTAAATCTCTCATTACTTCCTGTTGTACTTGATGATGGGATTTAAAATGCATTCTTATCTCTCTCCATCATGAAAATCTTAACATATCCTTTCAACTAGTATTAATAAAAGACTCCTAATATCTTACCCTGGTCCTTCCTGCTGTCAGTCCTGTAGCTACAATCTGGCAGAACTCTTACACATGCAGACAATTTCTTCTATCTTTTTAATCATTAGAGACCAAGTAGTGATCTGGGATGATCTTATTTTTCTGTATTAACATCTGCCCAGTCCTGTCCTATTATTCCTACATTTGCCACCTTCTAACTCTTTAGGATCTCAGTGACACATTCCTCACCCACAGCCTTCACAAACTCAAAATTGGTTTAATGCATTTTTTGAAGCACCCCTGAATCACTGTATGCTTTACTCAGTTTACAGTGTCCTCAGCACAAGCTTGCTTCACAAAAATTTCTTGAAACTGTTCATTGTACATTTATCTTGTTGAGGAGAACACTTTCACCAAAATATTTTGGGATGACAGCTAAAGAGATTAATTTGATTTCAGTTCTATCTTTAATTTATATGGTTTCAATTCCTGAAATATCTATAGTAGACAGAATGGGATAAGAGAAAAAAATCACATCTCATATCATAATTTCTTCAAATTATTTTTATGGACCTAAAACTGCTTAAGAAGTGGTGAGGATCCATACAGGTTAAAAGCCTAAGAAGTCTGAGGAGTCCTTAGCACTGGCAGCCACAATTAGAAAAGTAGGAGAAACACTATCTCATTGATCTCTGAGGCTTCTGCAGTGGTGTGAAATGGGTTGACTAAGGTTGTCTGAAATAATCCTATCAAATTACTTCTGTTCTCACCACTGAGAGTACTCGAGGAGGCAAAACACTTCAGTAAAATCACCTAGTGTGACCTGGCAGCCAATTTTCCATTGAGAATGAGATCAAGTATCCTCAAGGTAAACACTAATAGTCACAGGTACCTGTTGTCAGCTTACTGGCTTCATCTCTTCTGGTATCCTGTTGTAGCTGTGACCAGGATCTAATGTTTAATACAAGACAAGAGAGGAATGAGACACATAACTTGTGTAGTCAAGTGGAATGATGGGGGAAATATCCTTCCTGATCTAAGTATGAGTAGGTATCTGGCTAAATATGTAGTACTTGGTATCTGATTGTTGTTTTTATCTCACCTGCTGGCAAATCCTTTCTGCTTCCATCACAAAGTAGTACAAATGTATTAGAAAAGACATAGATTCATCTTGTCTACTATTATTGATTCTGTGAAGAATCTTTATGTATATTTTCCTTTCTGATGAAACTACATGATGCGTAACAGTCCAGTGGCAGTGGATAAGATCATTCAGTGTTAGTATGTGCCATGCTTATTTATATGCATGAGTAATTAAATGTACAAGTGTGATAGTTTAACTAAGCTGGCAGCCAAACAAGACACAGACACTCACAACATCACCTCCCCCCTGCCCCCCCTAACCCCTTCAACAACAAGCAATACCATTTGTACAAATTCCATCTGCTAAGAAGTATGGTGGTACTCACTGCACTGAAGCTTCAGCATAGCAGTGACCACACATTGATAGAATGTAGTAAATGATTTGTATAAGTTAGTTGGATTGCCTCAGCAAGTCTCCTGGTCTCTTTGAATGTAATTTTTCCTATTGTTTCTTTGTTTTACCACATCCTTCCTTCCTTCCTTCCTTCCTTCCTTCCTTCCTTCCTTCCTTCCTTCCTTCCTTCCTTCCTTATCTCTTTCTTTCTCTCTTTCTTTCTTTCTCTCTTTCTTTCCTTCTTTTCCCTTCTCTTTTAGCTTGTGAAATGTGGGATATATAGCTGTGAAAACAAAACCACTTGCCTGTTATTAATGCTGACTGTGCCAGATGCTTCCTAGTTTCCTGTCTCATCTCAGTGGGGAGAGAACAGAGTAAAACAGTCATGGAAGATAGCAGTAGCCTCATTGTAGCTTTCCACTGTAAAAATTCGTTTCATTTTCCTATTAGGGATTCATTGAACTTTTCTGCTTTTATCTAAAAATATACAAGGTTTTACACTGTCAGCCTACAGACACATATACTTGCATCCCGTGCTGTGTCTCGATTTCCAGTTGTACCAGTTAAATAAAATGTGTTCTGAACTCAAGAATGGACTAGAATTGTCTGCTACTTCTCAGTACAGGGAGAAATTTGAGCAGAGGTAGCCAAAAAACCCATCTGAAAAATAAGACTTGCACTTACCTGTACATCTGTGGATCATGTTGATTAATAAAAATTTCCTTTAACAATATCACTATATCATCTACTGAAAATCAGTGAGTCAGTGAAGCAGAGGTGGTAATCCTGAAAGAAGAAATATGGGAGATGATGTTATGAAGTTCCATGGACATATGAATATCTCCATGAGCACTGGACCACCAAACTCCTCAGTCTGATTCTGTTCTGTCAGAACTGATCTCTTAATTTAAGTCCTGGCCCTGCTTCCTTCATCCTTTCTATTCTCAGTTCATCTTAATTCCAGCTATCCCCCTTCCCTCTCCCTGTTCCCCACCCCCACATTCCCCTTTATTTTCCTCATTTCTTGTCAGGGCATTTAGATCTTTCAATGTTTTCCACTACTTCATGACACTTCTTGCATCCACCCATCTCTATTGACATAGAACAAATTAAGCTTTCTGCTTTTTGAGGCAATATTGAGTCATTTTTGTGCATGCTGTATGACATTTTCACTGCATGTCAGAGTGACAACTCCCCATATGTGACAGGAGATGCTTGCATATTAAAAATTGCATCTACTATGCTGACAAGCTTTTCATGCCATAGCTGTTGCTAGTGAATTTACTAATCTGTCATTTTAGGCCATTATTCTCTCTAATTTCTGTTGCTAAGAAGTGTTTGTAGCAATCAAGCTGTTTATGTATTTGTGTTTTAAAAGGGAATCAGAACTGTTAAATGTCTTTGTTGCTTTAATCCTCCTGTGCAATATCATTCAGGTCCCCTGATAATAGTGAGGGTTATAGGATCTGATCATAACTGTATGGCCATGAATCTCTCTCAGTCTTGGTATATCTTGTAACTTAACTGCATATGTCTCAGAAGTATTCAGCTTCAACATCTGAGCCACAAGAGAAGTCTTCCCATAATTCATATTGCGATTGTTATCATTATCAATATTAAAACTTTATGATTTAAATGCTCAGAGAATGATTATTTTTCATTATATTGCCATTTCACATGCAGTTTCTGTCTTCATGGATTTCATATTTTTTAATCAAGAAAGGGCTTCTCTCTCATCTGCTGATTCTGGTATAATTGAGTAGTACATTTGCCTTTGGATGTTTTACTGCAAAAATGTGACAGGTAGTCAAGTATGCCATTTAGGAATCTTAAATAATTAATTCCTCTGAAATCTTAGCTAGAAGCAGTCATTTTGAAACCCATTAAAATGGGCTGCATCAATAAATAAATAGCACATCAGCCAAGTTTGCTATTATGCCAAAGTAACAATGTTATATTTAAAACTGTTCAGATATAGCTGCTTTCTGAATTTCATACATCAGAGATCTTTGTGCTTCTCCATAAGCTACATTGCATTTTAATTTACCAAATTTGTTAAAACCAGAGTATTTTTCCTATGCTTTGTTGTTGCAGACCCTTCCTTAACTGGTAGAACTATCTAGTTGCCATTTCAAAATAACCTATGCTTTTTATTAAAATAATTATTTTTAAAAAATAAACAATTGTAGATCCCTAAGGAAAAGGACCAAAAGCAACTTCTGAAGGTCATCTGTCCAGTCCTCTTTCACCATGAAAAAGTTTTCACTGATGCTTTGTCCAGGTACGAATTGTACCCTGAATCTTTACTGAAGCAAAACTGAGTTTCCACCAGTCTGTCCAACTCATACACATATCTGCACAAGCACACTATGTGCACCAGAGTTTCAGAGGTCGTGAGAGAGCCATACATATTCTGAAGAGGGCCACAGGCTGGATGTCTGTGATCTAAGCCTCCAGGGTATGCTGTGGTATTTGTGTGCCCTTGGTGAATACTCTTCTCAGAAAGGGAATGACAGTCAGGGATACAGAAGTCCTCAACCCACCCATCATCCATTTTCTCTCTTCTTTGCCTACCAAGGCAATATCAGCTGTAAGAAACAGTCAATGGGAACTGGCTAGACTGATATGGTATATCATCTCTTTTTTTGCACTGGAAAATGATCTGATTTGGGTTGAGGCAGGGTGGCAGCTCTCTTGCATAAGAAGCAAATAAGGGGTTATAGAGGATATCACTACTTTTCCTGTGCTGAACTTGTATTTTCAGAAATCTAAATATCATCAGAGGAGGAGAAAATTAAATTAACAGTTGTCTACAGTTAAAAACTTGTCTTCTGCATTGTGCTTCACCTGAGGGTGTCCAGGTTTAGGGTATTACTTTACATGTATTTGCAATATGAAGCCGTACAACTCAAGGGTAAGTGGAAACCTCTACTGAAATTGCAGTTTGAATCTATTACATAAAAGGCAGATAATAGAAGTAAAATTTGGTCAAAATTTCTAACTTCTCTGCTCTTTCAAAATGGAATATTATACTAGCCCTTGTAGTGATTAAGTGCCTTCTCTTCTCAAAAATGATGGCTCATAAAAATATAATGTTCCTTTAAAAACAAGATTATTCTTTTGGCACCTATGCTACAGAAGCTTGTACTACTGCTGAGATACCTAAGAAGTAAAATATGTTGAAATGCTTCACTTTCCCAAATGTGCTAGTAGGTTTCCAGAATCTGGTTTTGGATTTCTGAAACTTGGGTATTTTTGTAGAAAATTGTCTAACAATTTTACGAGTTTATAATAGTCCCTTTGAAGTAAAGCAATACTATGCACATTCTGAATTGTTAAGAACAAACTGGGTTGTCAGAGCATTCATTAGTATTTCTCCCTGACAACATATCTCACTGACTGTTAGGCAACCTCCAAAATAATTTTGTGTGTGATTTGAGACATGATAAAAAATCTCTCCATGTTATTGCTGCTTTCTCTCCACTCAGAAGGGTGATATTAAATGAGATGGAATCTGAAAGGCAAGTTACACTTTAGCAGTACTAACACTTGGTCTGTCAAACAGTGCAAATCCTGTGGTATGAATAAGAGCATGACAACAAAAGGGAGTTGAAAGCATATGCAAGGGAGAGAAGATTTGCTGATCGCTCACTGAAATCTCATGGGGCTGCTGGTGGTTTTCTTCTGTGGAGCCACTGAACAAGGTCAGAACTTTGAATAAAAGT
This sequence comes from Antrostomus carolinensis, assembly GCF_000700745.2. NCBI lineage: Eukaryota > Metazoa > Chordata > Aves > Caprimulgiformes > Caprimulgidae > Antrostomus > Antrostomus carolinensis. The sequence continues at coordinate 31,531 of NW_010301436.1, read as the reverse complement.
CAGTTACTCATTTAATGAAGTTTAAAGTACCAATATATAGAGAGCATTTACTGGACAAAGCCTGGCATACATTTGCTATATGTAGATATACATTGTAAGTTAAGGACCAGTCATCTCTGTTGCTGTGGATTAAGTGTTTCTTTTCAGATGCGTATTGATTTCCTTCTTTAGTGAGGGGGGGATATAAAGATATTGATTTCTGTCCTGTTTTTTCTTTTTTTACATTTTACATTTCTTTTAGCATTTTTCCCTAAGGCTTCATTATTTTACTCTCTACTTGTAAATTCTGGTAACAAGGCATTGTCTTCCAGATTTTCAGAAAGTAGATTTGCAAACAATATGCAAGTCACCACAATGTACAGGACATTTTGAAATTGGCCATGCTTTACTCCTACACTGAGGTCTGTGGATAGTGCTGCTTTTGCCATGGCTGTGCTATCGTCACTGTGTTGGTAAATACCACTAGACAGATGTGGCATATAACAATAAATATCACTCTGCTAATATGGTTTAGACCAGCTTTCCCAGTGATATACATTGAACCAACAAACTGTCTCACTGATAAGCTTATTTCTGTACAAAAAAGCATGTTTTCCAGAATAAGCATGTATTAACTTCTTCACATCTGCCTTAGCTGAGTTGCATATCATCCAAACTTCATATTGCAGAGAGCATGTAGCACAAATAGTCTTCAAGAAAATAGATCTCATTCTCTCTGATGGATTGGGGCAGTAAATCCAATGTTGCTACTCCTGAACTCATCCAAGGACAAGAAACACACAACTTGTGGTCACAGGTATTTGCTTCAGTGATCTGATCTAACACTTCTGTAGCTCATAAGCTTGTATGTGATGTGTCACAGGTTGCATTTTTCTCTTGGTTAAACAATGTTCAGTTGTGAGATTATAATACTAATACTTCTGTCAGGAAAGAAAGAAAGAAAGGTTCTTCTTCATGTTTTCCCGTGTCTTTCTCTATTTATCACACACAGATTTTATCCTATATAGAAATCACTATTATATTGTCTGTATTTGAGGAAACTCAGCATAGTACTGCTACATCATTTTGTTTTTACAGACCAACATTTATAAATTATTTCTGTTACTCTGAGTTCATTAGCTAAAAAGTAGTTAAAATCCTTTACAAATTTAAAGAGTTTGATTTGTCTTTGAATCAGAGCTAAGATAAATATAATTTTCATATTAAGACAATATATATATTATCCTTATTATATCATATACAATCAAATAACCCATGTAATTTAATTTTTGCATATTGTAGCATATGATAATATATAATATAATTATTATATAACATGTACTTATGTAATTATAATAATATTTAACATATTTATATAGAATAATGTCTTTGAATCAGAGCTAAGATAAATATAATTTTCATATTAAGACAATATATATATTATCCTTATTATATCATATACAATCAAATAACCCATGTAATTTAATTTTTGCATATTGTAGCATATGATAATATATAATATAATTATTATATAACATGTACTTATGTAATTATAATAATATTTAACATATTTATATAGAATAATATACAATAATTATTATATATTTTTAATATATATTATTATATATATCCTATATACTACAGAAATAAATTATAAACTCTAGATCCTCCAGGTGTTATTCAAAAGACTTTCAAACAACAATCTGAAGTTTTTTTGTCAGGTGCTTAGTATTGTAGAGGGAAAAAAAGAAAAATGAATTATCGTCTCTGCTTATAATAATAAAGACTCCAATGGCAGTTTAGTCCAAAAAATTATGTTTGACTGTGTCCTTTAAAAAACCCTCTCAGTGTTGCACTGGAATGCAGAGGAATAGAAAAACGCGAGCTTTAGCCAGTAACTCAGAATTTAAACGAGGAAGCTATGTTTTCTCTTTTTATGTTTTGCCGTGTCTCTTCCTGCTTTTCTGTGTTCACTGTATTTCCTATTGCCCCTGGTTATGTAAATTTTACATAAGAAAGAGTAGGTGGTGACTTTGGAGAGTTCAGGTGCTGGCTATTGCTGTGTTCTAGGCATGTTCACTTTTATTTTTTCCATTTTCTTTTCCCATTTCAGTAACTGATATGTGTTTCCAATGCCTTTTTTCTAATCCAGAAACAGGCAAAGGTCAGTTTCCAGGGAAATGAGTCTCCCCTTTTTTATTCATGGGTTTCTTAACGATGCAGAATCAGCCTACAGATTTAAATGTTGACATGGGTGGGCTTTTTCTGGTCTCTTCTGTATGCTACATTGAGATGTGTGTCCTCAGGTGATACTCTCAGCAGCTTCCTCATTTACGTTGGTCTGTTCCAATGAGATCAGAGGCTTGAAATTCCTCTACCATGAAAATAAATGTGGTGTTTTGGTTTAGATTTTTTTTTTTTTTAGTTGATGAAAATACATATTATTTCTTTCCTAATAAATATTTGATTCACAGACATTGCCAGAATGGCTAGATGCAGTAGCCTTTTAACTGACAGAGTAGTAACAAGGGCAAGAAAAGCATTTATCTAAGGTGTCTTGTTTGGGAATATTTCAAATATGGGATTATACATTTTAAGAAAAGACAAACCACAACTTCATAGCTGCAGAAAGCAAGAGAAAGTGATAAGAGATGTAAGGAACCCA
>NW_010301436.1:4217-28869 GCF_000700745.2 Antrostomus carolinensis | reverse complement strand
AGAGTGCTACTCCATATACCAAAAATACTTGCTGCACCTCTTTTGATATTAACATTGTGTTAAAACAGGCTCCTTTGAGGTCTGTTTTTCAGTTTAAAAATGAAGTCCATTTGTGCTTTAGAATGACAATGAAGTAATTTTGTATTGCAGTGTTGCCTTTGCATCTTCATGAGGTTCATCTGAGCTACCAATGTCTTTATGAGGGATGCAAAATTGCTGATTTCTTTGAAGCCTTTCAGATTGATGGAACTGAGTACCTTTCATGTTTTCCCATGTGCTGGGCACTGACATGGGTTTCTTGGTGTAGTAGGTTAGGCCTGGCTAATAGTTAAATGTCCACCCAGCCTACTGCTCACTCCTCCTCCTCAGAGGGACGGGGACAGAAGGGAAGATGGAAAAGCTCATGAGTAGAGATAAAGACAAGGAGATTACTTACAAATTACCATCATGGGCTAAACAGACTTGTCTTGGGGAAAATTAATTTATCGACAAAATAAAGTAGGATGGTGCAAAACAAAGGCAAAAACTAAAACGCTTTCCCCCTACCCTCCATTTTTTTCCCCATGCTCAATTGCATTTCTTCATTCTGAATTTCTTTACCTCATTCTCCCCAAATGGTATGAAGTGATGGGGAAATCCCAGAATAGTTGAGATTGGAAGGAACCTTTGGAGATCATCCAGTTAAATACACCACAAACCTGTGGAAGAAGGAAGTTTATTATTGAATCCATGTTTGGAACCTATAAGTCATAAAAAGAGAATAATATGTAACACAAATCATCCTTATTTTTGTTCTGTGGGAGGTTTTTTAAGATTTTTCTATGAAGTGTTTTTGTGCCATGGGGTTTTGGGGGGTTTTGGGAGGGGTGTTTTATTCTTCTGAGGCTCTGTTCTTCTACTTGGTATTTTCTTTCTTCTTTTATAGTCCTAACATCACTCCAACTTCAGTGAGCACCCAGTGATTAAGTTTCTTGCAAGAGTTCTGCTTTGCTCTCTGCTGTTGGCAGCCATCTGGAACAAGATAAAATTTTCACAGTACCCAGCTAGGACTGTCTTTTAAGCTGAATTATTAGAGGCATAGGTACCAGTGCAGCACAAAAGAGGAGAAACTGAGGGCAGAAAGCAGGAGAGACAATGAAATAGCATGTCATTAAGTGATGAATAAACACTACAGCTATAACTGAACATAAAATAGCCATGTTTTGCTAATACATTGGAGAAAATGTATTAATTATCAAGCTCTTGGTTCTGATACCAAAGCATTTCTGGTGCAGTGGCCTCCTGATGCTCAGCAGGAACTTGTTGATTGTTCTCAGGCCCTCTGGTTGTCAGGGACACAACTCGTACAGTGCTGATCCTTCAGTCTCAAACCATGCTGGGAGTCAGCTAGCAATGGTCAGAACAGAGATTTCAGATCCATTTCTATACACTATGATATGACATATCATCCCTATACAATTCCTTTCACCATGAAAAAAATAGTGTAGTGAAGTGAAAAGCCAAGCAGAAATCTGAATCTCCCATTCTCCTTCATCCAAGATAATTAATGCATCTGTCAGTGGCACCATGTAGACTACATCAGAGAAGAATAGAATTAAGGTTAATGTTGCCATATTTTAATAATAGTATTTTTTTTCACTAACTAATGAAATCTGGATGGGTTCACTATGTATAGTTTCAGAATCTCCTCTTCATGGTATATTTTGACTTTTTACTCTTTACTCATCTGCTGAAGTGACATAACATCATTATCATTCATGTTGTATCTCCTCAAGACCTAGTCCATCATCCATAACAATTTCATGCAAAGTATTCATACAATTTTTCTTGGCATTCAGAGTACACTTCTTTGGCATGCTTCTAAATAATTTCATATAATTTTTTTTCTATGCTAACTAGTAGTAAGCTTTACTTTCTTCTTAAGTGTTTTCAAGGACCTTTCACTTACAGATTAATTTTCCAAGTCACTGGTGCAATGATTTACCTGTAGAGCACGCATGCAGATGAATGAACAGAGATCAGTTATATTAAGTCACTCATTTTAGAGGCCGTAAAATGTTGGGGAAATTTCCATGAATAACTGTCTGTGAAAAAGTTGCTGAAATTGTCAATTAATATTTCTCACAACTAATTATTTAAAAGTTGTACTTTATGCTTAATTGTACCATTCCTTCCATTCCATTTTTTCCATTCCTTCCAATTGTACCATTCCTTCCAATATAAAGCAAAGCCCACAGTAGTTTGAGGCACTTCTCGGAACACATGTAGAGAGATAGTGGGTCTGAGTCTGTTCTCACATATGATAATGTCAAGCAACTCAAATATAAGTCTGAATTTCTATTTGTTTAACTTTTCACAAATACATTTGGCTAGAGTTTACCTGGCACAAATCCCATTTCCCTCATAGAGTAAGACTTGGGAGAAAGGAATAGGCAGTTTAAAATTATTGCCCTCATAATCTCAGGATTTCTTTCACTTTTGCCACCAACCAGTAACTTTCTGGGGTCTATTCTCAAAGGAGCACTCTTTTTTCCTTTTTGCTGTAGGGGTAGTAAATTAAAATGCAAAATATTCCTTTGGAATGGAGTAAGAAAATCTTACAAAGTTACCACAGGTTGTACATTCAAAAATAAAATTTCCACCAAGCATGATGAGGTTACTGATGTATGTTATTAGAGAAGAAAACAGCTATGACTGATGATGTCCCTAGGGTGACCTGTGAATGGAGAAAGCAATCAGGCAAGACTACTGGAAGAAGCAGGAAAACTTATCTTCTTCTCAGGAGGTCTTTACATAGAACAGAAAGAGAGAAGAAAGAGACAAGCCCTCTCAGCTGCCCTCTTTTTTTAACCAAGTTGTCTCATTTGAAACTTCCACAAGTGTCTCAAGAAGAGAGAGAGGAAACCGCAGCGCTGCCTGCTGCATACTGCAGGTTTAGGGAGAAGGAGGACAGATGCATAAGGACACAGGAGCAGAGGTAACGTCTTAGATGAGAAAAAGAGGTAATTTGACATACATAGATTTGACATATGAAGGTAAAATTTTATGGGGTAGAACAAATAGGCTGATTTGAACCTGGGTGTGGTGATCATGGCATGCATAATTTTCCATTTTCTTTAAGCACTAGGAACAGATGAACTTTCCTTCTGTGATTAGCATTAATGCTTTCAATTTTTAATAAAAATAAATGCATTAAATAAGAGCATGGCCTTGAAACACAAGCTACAGATTGTTATCTGGATCCATTTCTACAGAAAATTTGATAAAATGGAGAATTGAAACATTTCTTACCAAATTTAGGTTTCTAAATTCAGTCGTCTTAAGCGAGCTGTCTTTGGCTCCCTTTGTTTTCAGTAGAGAGAAATGGAGCTGTTCCTGAGAATGGTTAATCTTCTAAGCATCGAAGAGATCTAAGATGAAACATGTTGGACAAAGCTTTTCTCTCAGATGTCTGTAAAGAAAATGCTGAGACAATCTGACTTAGTCTAACTTTTAAATGTTTAAATGAGGTGCAAGCCACTTCATCTTTTTCAAGATGTTGAGGTAGACATCAACTTTTCTGTCCAACTGACTGGTTCATTATGTATATTAAATCATTCTCCCAGAAGCAAATCTTAGTAGCACTTTAAAAAACCTCGAAAACAAAAAAACCCCAAACAAACAAACAAAAAACCCACCACAATGGTTTGGAGATTTCTCTGTAAAATCTTAAAAGTCTAAGTAAAGGGAAAGTAAAAGATTATTCTTTGTCTCTGACCAAATGTTAGTTAGACATAGACAATGTCAATTAGGCATAGGTAGGGGATATCTAGATCCCCAAGATCTAAGTTTACGTTTTTACTGAGGATGAGTTCTAATATTCTTGCCAAGTATCACCAGGTTTTAGTTCTGAGTGAGAACAGCATTTAAGAAATTATTATTCAACTCAAAATGGAAGTGGAGGCTTCTTTTTTTCTCAAGTTTAACTGCACTCTAAATTTTAAAAAGTTAAACTGAGAAATGTAAAAAAGACCCTTTGTCTATGAGTAGTATGGTTTCCCATGTTCAGTTAAGAGAAATAGGTATTTAAATACAGCTTTTTTTTCTTTGGAATAAGGTAGAACTGGAATTTTTAGTTTAGTGGTTTTTTTTTTTTTTCACATATTTTTAATTAAGTATGGGATTCCTCATCAAAATCACATGACAATCTGCCTTTCTTATGAGAAGTGGATTTAGGTCTGTAGTTTTATATATGGTATGCTACCTTTGCAAAATACAAAGGTGATTAGATTTGGATGTTTCTTTTAGAATGTATAGGATAAGAAAAGCTATAAAGCAGTAGTTTTTGTTCTAGGGAAAAAAAAAATAAAATGACCAGGTGTCACAGTAGACTGAAATAAGTAATTCTCTTGACCTATTAAACTACATGCAGAAATAATTCAGATTCATATCTCTGAAACCCTAATAAATTGCATACAAAAATAATTGTCTCCCTCACATTGTAGGAATACTGATTTACTGAACATTTTTCATAGTTGATAATAATCTCCCTTATTTTAGTCCATATGATAATTTTGCTTGTTGATCTTAGAATGTGATATACCTCTGCCAGGTGGATGATGATGATAATAACAAGTTCTTCTTTCTTGCTTTTGCTATATATTTTTTATTTTATATTATCAGTATAGTACTATTGTATTTGGCTCTGAATGGTAATGTGAAAATATAATTTGTGTGACTGTGATTCATAGTTCTGTACTGGTTCATTGGAATTGTGTTTTTTTCTTGTCAAGGAGGTTGGTTGGTTGTTGTAAGCACTCTTTTTTAAAACGAAAGAGTCAAAGGCATAAAATAGAAAAGCAACACACTAAGACACAGCTGAGATGAGATATAACAGAAATAAAACTCACTTTTGGAACATAACAAAGTGAACAGTAATCTATTTGTTCTGTGCAGCATATTGTCTTTTTATTCCTGTAATGTTTCTTTCCCTTTTATTATTTTTTACCATTTTACATAGAAGGAATTGAGGAAAAAAAAAATCCCCTGAGAACAAGTTTGAATCCTCCAGCAAAGCAGCAAGTAGATGTATTTCATACGGAATTTCCAACTCAAGTTGAAAAAGATAGGAAAGACATAACTTTGCAGTGGTGACTTTTGTTGTAAGCAGAACCAGGACGACTTTCTTGAATGATATATTTTAGATTAAGAATTGCTGTTTTCCTCCTTTGTTTTTGAGCCTGCCCTACACTCAAGTTTCTTGCACAGCTGAGGCAATAGACTGAATATACCCTAGACTGGTTGCACATAAAGGATCAGATACGTGCTGTCTTGCCTTTTTTTTTTAAAGTTAATATTCATGTCTCGCATAATAAATTTTCCTTCTTGAGAGTATAGCTGAATCTTTTTTAATGTGTTTATTGTCTGACTCAGCTGCTGAGAAGCTGATCCTCTTCGTTTTTTTAAATGCTTGAGTCAACATAGATGTATCACAAGAAGTTGAAGAGCTGCTTCCACTATGATTAATAAAATAAAGGCTTTCTGAAATGGATTATTCCCTGTGTAAATTGCCAGACATCAAATGGAGAATAAATGCCAGCACCATCTGCCATACTGCAAGCAGCATCAAATGTGGGTGACTAAAGAGTGTGAAAAGCAATTCACTTGCTCATCTTAGCTTAGCCCCTCAGTAGTAATTGTCAACCTCTTTCTGCTGAATGAGGTTGACAGATCAAACTGTGCAACTACAAGAATTGGTCCAAAGAATAGGCTTTTCTCACTTGTCTTATATTTCTGTGCAAATTTTTGGATGTTGCATTTAGACTGGAATTCGGCAATGTGAAACCAGTGGGAATGGGCATCTTCCTTCCTATCTGTCCTCATTAAGATTCTGTTAGTTTTATATTATTTAAGATAGGCCCAGTCTTAAATTAATGGCAAATTGCTACAATTTCTATTAATATCCATGGAATTTCACGTATGTAAAGTACTAGCAGAAGTTTCAATAATGCATTAGAATACTATTAGAAAGAATTCACTGATCATGAAATCCAGTCAATAAATAAAAGTTTTTAAGGGTATACGTAACTTTCCAGGAATAGCCTGTGCCATAAACACAGAAGAAAATCAGGATCACATTTCAGCTGAGGCTGAAATGAGTAACTGTATGTCAAATGTGCATTCGTACTTGGACATTTTAAATAATGGTGTTATATTTTCTTAGGATTGTAAGGCTATGCAAGTCATGATTTTCATGTGGGTAGCAGTGATTTATTTGAGGGAATCTTGATTAATGCTGATGATCAGAACAGGAGACATTTTTAGAAGGAATGCTTTTGCCTGCTGTATTACAGATATTATCATTAAATTCATGTCAGAAACCTATCAACTAGAGAAATTATTCTGAGAGAGTGGACATAAGAAGCAAAATAAACATTGATCTTAGATTTGGTTCAAGGCTTGAGATTCAAGGGAAGGTTTCTGTTGACGTAAAAAATGAGAACATAGTCATTCATATGGTTTATGATGAACACTGGAATTTTAAGGCTGACTGATAGCCTTGATGTAAAGCTAGATGTTTTAAATTTAAAATCTGTCAAGGAGAAGGTTAAGACTTATGCTTTCTCAGTGTGGTGGGTTGACCCTGGATGGACACCAGATGCCCACCAAAGCCATTCTCTTACTCCCCCTCCTCAACTGGCCAGGGAAAAGAAAATATAATGAAAGGCTTGTGGGTCGAGATAAGGATAGGGAGAGATCACTCACCAATTACCGTCAAAGAAAAAACAGACGCAACTTGGGGAAATTAGTTTAACTTATTACCAATTAAATCAGAGTGGGATAATGAGAAATAAAGCCAAATCATAAAACATCCTCCTCCCACCTCTCCCTTCTTCCCAGGCTCAATTTCACTCGTGATTTCTCTACCTCCTCCCCCCCAGCAGCACAGGGAATGGGCATTGCGGTCAGTTCATCACACGTTGTATCTGCTTAGGAAGATTACTCATACTCTTCTTCTGCTGCAGCATGGGTCCCTCCCATGGGAGAAAGCTCTCCATAAACTTCTCAAACATGAGTTTTTCCCACAGGTTACAGTTCTTCACAAACTGCTCCAGTGTGGGTCATTTCCATGGGGTGCAGTCCTTCAGGAACAGACTGCTCCAGCACGGGTCCCCCACAGGTCACAAGTCGTGCCAGCAAATCTACTCTGGCATAGGCTTCTCTTTCCATGGGGCCACAGGTCCTGACAGGAACTTGCTCCAGCATGGGCTTCCCACAGGTTCACAGTCTCCTTCAGGCATCAATCTGCTCTAACGTGGGATCCTCCATGGGATGCAGGTGGATATCTGCTCCACCATGGACCTCCATGGACTGCAGGGGGACAGCCTGCGTCACCATGGTCTTCACTATGGGCTGCAGGAGAATCTCTGCTCCAGAGCCTGGAGCACCTCGTCCCGCTCCTTCCTCACTGAGACCTTATTTCCTGCAGAGTGGTTTCTCTCACATATTCTTACTCCTTTCTTGAGTGAGGATAAGAGGGTACTTGTAGCAGTTTACACCCAGCTGGCAACTAAGCATCACACCGCTGATCACTCACTCCTCCCTCCCTGGTGGGATGGGGAGGAGAATTGGAAGAAAAAGGTAAAACTTTTGGGTTGAGATAAGGACAGTTTAATAGGGCAACGCAAAGAGAGAAGAAATGGTAACAGTAATACTAGTAAAAGACTATACAAAGTGAGTGATGCACAATGTAATTAATTGCTCACCATCCAAAACCTGATAGTCAGCATGTTCCCAAGCTTCGATCCCCCCTCCCCTGGCCAGCTTCCCCAGTTTATTTACTGAGTATGATGACATATGGTATCGAATATTCCCTTGGCTAGTACAGGTCAGCTGTCCTGGCTGCCCCCTGCCCAGCTCCTTGTGAAAATTAACTCTATCCCAGCTGAACGCAATACAGTATCTGAAAGTATTATGTGTACAAATAATGGGCCTGTGCATGTCTTGTCCATTGAACTTCTTTTTCTGTATAACTTTTGCAGAAGACTGGCATCATGCATTAGGGTTATATAAAACGTGCCAGCTATTCTGTTTAATGACAGCCAGCATAATAGCTGTCAAAAAGGAATTAAACTCTGTGACACATTCCATCAGTGATGTACTATTAAGTAGCAAATTTTTGAAACTCCTTGTTATTTTTTTAAAGTAACCATTGTGGATTTTTTGGCATGATGTTTGTTGTTTTGGTTTTGTTTTTTTTTAAGATTAATGCACTATTTTTTCCATTCATTGTCATTAGGCTGATGTGTAGAAATAAATACGTAAAAATCAGACTCTCCACATAACATGCTTCTTACAATGGCCAACTCAACAACTTAAAAATTTCCTAAAAATTATTTGAATTATATAATTTTCAGTGTCCATAATTCTTTGTCATAGAATTTGCATTTTTCATTACTAGAAAGCCAAGCAGTTGGGCTGAAAGTTACATTTCATAAGAAAAGAGGATAAGATATCTGAAGCTCTCCCTTCACGCAGCTGTCAAATCTGAAAATCTGGTGGGAAGCATTGAACAATTCTTGCATTTAAAACAAGTAAATAAAACAATGCCAATTGCATTGTCATCTTTACTGATATCTAGAAAAATACAGCCAGTATTTCAATTATAAATCCTTTATAGCAACAGTAACAATTCATTTTTATTCATTAAAATGAAAAAGCATACAGAGCATGTGATGTGACACTTGGATTTTTAGACAATAGCATATTTACTCATGAGGGAGAATGCATATGCCAGATGTACAAAATAATGAGACTTCTTTTTTTCAGATGAATTTGGAAAAGTATTTTTATAAATATAATGCATGCCTACGTGTTTTTTTATTTGCTTGTCATCTGTGTGTGTATAAATACAAAGTGTGTGTGAGAGTATTCTAAAAACACTTATGTGTGCTTGCTGTCTGTTTATGTGTTTTCAAACTATTGTGATAATAGAACCCTGCATATAGTTAAGGCTTTATAAATACAGCTTTGAAAACAGTCAGTTGGACAGGTGGCATAACAGCTGAAAAATGCTATTGTACTATGTGAACAGGCCAACTGCTCTTCAAGTGGATACTTAAAATCATACTCAATTAATCTCTTGTATTAAATGTTCAGAAAAAGCTATGGCAGTTATTATTTTGTAGTTCTTCCTAAGTGCTCTGTCCTTATCAGTGGATCAGAACTTCAGGTGGCATGTTAAATACACAGAGATGATGATAACAGTACTAAATTTAAAAACCTGAGCTCACATTATCTATATAGTGGCTAGTCTTCCATTATACACAACCTCTGCCCCGAGACAAACCACACAAAAACAATAAAAAGCTTTGTCATTCATGTCTTAATGGACTGTAAGGCATCAGAATAACAGCATTAAACACAGTGTGCTTCCTGAGAAAATGACTTCAGCCTCTACTGGTTGTGTTAGAGCCTTTCACTGGCAGAGGAAGCTGTCTATAAACTGTGAGTTTCTCTCCATTTTCTGTAATGGATTCAAGGTTGTGATTGATTGCTGGAAGAAACATTACAGCAGTATATGGCTATATTTTCCATCATTTTCACAGCAAGAAAATGGAAATCTGAATTCCAAAATTCTTTTCAGAATAGATATAGACTGCAGCAAATAACATTTGCTTCTTTCTCACACATTTGTTTTTGAGTGTGCCACACACAGACTGTTCAGCTTTGGTATTTCGTCTGTCCTTTAACCCATAAGGATGAGCTATAGAAATATATTCACATGGGATATTGCTGGATGAGTTATAAGACCAATGCATTCACCTTTGAAAGCCTACGTGAATTTGAAGTTATAGTTCCCACTGTTCATCTGCGTTGTTTTACCCACAGGTATTAGTAGGAGACATTTGGATATTCCTTAGCAGTACAAAAGCTCAGCAGCTAAGATAGCCTTAATCCTTCATTTCACTGGTTAAGAGTCTAAACTTTGGGTCTGGGGGTTTTTTGTTGGTTTCTTTTTTTTTTTTTTTTTTTTTTTTTAATCTAGATGCTGTTTTAGATATTTCACAAGAAGACATAATCTCTGAGATCATCTAAAATAATTCTTCCTTGTTCCAAATATCTCTAAAACGCTGCTTCAGGAGTCTCCTAATATTTCTGTTGTTTCTTCCAGACCTGGTTGATGTTAGAGACTCAGATAGATGTAGGAAAGGTAACAGAACTATTGAACTCTAAGTGCATTTTTATTTGGTGCACTAGTTTTGGGTACATATTAAATGATTCCCTACCTTATGAATAACAGTGAATATCTTATCTTCATGATCTACCTTATGTGCTCATTTCAGAAGCTGTTTAGACAAGTAAGTACTGCAGTAATGTGTCCGAGTGTACTTGTCTTGCACTTCTACTGTGCACTTATTTCTCACCACATAGTTACAGAGCTGTTCTTTCTCAGTACTTGAATGGAGAATTTTTTGTGATGTCTTTGTTTTTCCCTGAAACATTACTGTCATAGGCTGCTGGCAATCCCTCTAACACACACACACAACATGTCTCTACTGAACTGACCTACACTATCAAAATCTGGAATGAAGGATACTTTGTTCAAGTACAGCTGAATTATTATTATTATAGCATTAATTTTGCAAACAGCCTCATCTAATCTTCCTCACTTTCTGTGCTGCTGCAGCACTGAATGCAGCTTGAAGTACTCATTCTGGAGCACAAATCTGGAGAGCACAGCACATCCTGATTTGTAACATGCCTGCTTTCAATAGCATCATCCTTAACTGACTATTTCCAATACCATTTTCCTGCTGAGAAAAGGTAAATTTGTCTTGTAAGGTATGTTCACTTTATCCATATATTAATCTACCTTCTGTGATCAGAATGAATATTGGGCAGACCAAGAAACTGACTGGATGTAATTCAGTCTGGGGGAAACTGATACAGATAACTTAAGGGCAAACACAGGAATTGACCTGCTTTACTCAAAATCTACATTGTTATATTGATTATATTTAATGCTTAAATTTTATGTCAGATTTTATTCAAATAGTGAATATTAAAATATTCTGAAACCTGTCTTTAAGAGCATTTGGGACAAAGAAAAGATATATTTATTTTTGAGATCTCTTGCAACTCAGTCTACTTGTGACTCTTTCCACATCACATCCTGCATTCTCTTAGGGTTTATCACACAAACATGTGCCCGGCACTTGTCTACAGGTCCATCACACTAAGCTCTTTGCAATGCGAATTGCTTTAAGCCTTTGACCTTATCACACTTAACATGCTTCATCCATCTTGTTCTTACACTCACCACCATTCAAGCTCCTCCCTCTGATCACATTTGACCCATTAAAGCTTAGTTGGCCATCACAGCACCCTTTCTTCTGCCATACTTGACTGAAATATTTCTATATCTGTGTTGAGTTGGATTTCATCTCTCTCCATGAATCACAATAATCTCCCAGGTAGTCTTAATATACCTTACATGCAGTCCCTTCCAACATCTCCTGTGCAGTGTTCTTTCAAAGGAAGCAATTTGCTACTGAATTAAGAAACTGCCTTTTGAAGTCTGGCTGTTAATCTAGTTTTGGATGAGCCTTTTGCAATGAGATTTCTGCAATGAGATTTCATTGCAATCTACTTAAATAATCTCAACAACACTCAGATTTGGGAAGAATATCAAAACCATATAATTAAAATTACTAGATTGATGTGTGTAACTTGTGTAAACTCCAGCATAAATTCAATTAGATTTAGGCTGGCAAACAAGGGATCCACTCCAGCCAGGTACCATGCAGAAGCATTTTTGTCAAGTAACCCTCTGCTCTTTCTTCCTTCATTTCTGTCACTCCTTCTCTTCCATTCAGCCGCTCAAGGAGGATCATGAACTGATTTATTGGGTTTGCGTGGCAAGGTTTTGGTAGTGGGGGTGGTGGGGACATAGGAGTGGCTTCTGTGAAGAAGCTGGCAGAAGTTTCCCCCATGTCTGACACAGCCAATGCCAGCCGGATCCAAGAGGGCCCCACCACTGGCCAAGGCTGAGCCCATCAGTAACACCTCTGTGATAACATAATTTTAAAAAAAGGGAAGAGAGGGAAAGAAAGCTGCACACTTTGCAGCTAGGGAGAGACAAAGGAGAAGATGTGAGAGAAACAACTGCAGAGACCAGGGTCAGTGAAGAAGAAGGGGGACGAGGTGCTCCATATGCCGGAGCAGAGATTTTCCCCACAACTTGTGGTGAAGACCATGGTGAGGCAGGCTGTCCCCCTGCAGTCCATGGAGGTCCATGGTGGAGCAGATGTCCACCTGTAGCCCCTGGAGGACCCCACGTTAGAGCAGATGGATGCCTGAAGGAGACTGTGACGCCATGGGAAGCCTGTGCTGGAGCAGGTTCCTGTCAGGATCTGTGGGCCCATGGAAAGAGGAGCCCATGCTGGAGCAGGTTTGGTGGCAGGACTTGTGACCCCATGGGGCATCCATGCTGGAACAGTCTGTTCCTGAAGGACTGCACCCCATGGAAAAGACCCATGCTGGAGCAGTTCAAGAAGAACTGTCAGTCATGGGAAGGACTCACGTTGGAGAAGTTTGTGGAGGACTGTCTCCTGTGAGAGGGATCCCACGCTGGTGTAGGGGAAGGAGTCCTCACCCTGAGGAGGGAGCGGCAGAAACAACGTGTGATGAACTGATCTCAACCCCCGTCCCCTGTCCCCCTGTGCTGCTGGGGGGAGGAGGTGGAAAATCGGGAAATTAAACCTGGGAAGAAGGGAGGGCTGAGGGCAGGTGTTTTAAGATTTGGTTTTACTTCTCATTATCCTCTGATTTGATTGGTAATAAATTAAATTTGTTTTTTCCCCCAGGTTGAGTCTGTTTTGCCCGTGCCAGTAATTGGTAAGTGACCTCTCTCCATCTTTATCTCCACCCACAAGCCTTTTGTATATTTTTCTCCCCCTGCCCAGTTGAGGAGGAGGAGTGATAGAGTGGGCTTTGGTGGGCATCTGGTATCTAGCCAGGGTAAACCCACAACATATATCTACCCGGCATTTAATTCTGTACGATGAACACTGCATACTATTTCTGTCCTATTTGCTAATTGAAGAGATGTACACGTGAACTTGGTTTTATTTTTTTTTCTTTCCTCTTTTAATCCTTATAATGCATTAGGCAATTTCTTGAATTAAACTTTCTTTTTAACACCAGTCTGTTTATACATATCTTGTTCTCTCCTCCCTTACCAAAACCCTGCTGTGCAATTATGCACATTCCTGTTTTCTAGTGGTCCACATAATAATAGGGTGATGATAAAGCAAAGAAATTTCAGTGTTTCATTTTATTGTGACATGATTAAATCCAATCCTTTTCAGTGAGATAATCCCATAGGATGTAACAGAAAGGCATGATGAAAAAGAAAGTGATAAGTTGTGATTTCAAACTGTTTGACACGTAAAAGCTCAATGACTCTTTTTGCCAAAGCTGATTTCAGAAATTATTTTAATGTGAAAAAGATTTGGGTACAAAAGATTTCTAGCCTCAGGTCAAGCTGCCTATGGGATATAACCTGAATTCTTATTCTTCCCAACCATGTCTTGGAGATATTCCACAAACTGCATTGACTGAAAAAACAAGATACACTGCTGCTCTGGGAAACAAGTTATGATCATATCGTGTACATTAACTGGTGGGTATTGAGTAGATGAAGTGGCAGATGGAGAGGGAAGGCTTTTATCTGCAAGGGTACAGAATAGCTGTGAGGCATTTCTGATCTTTAAAGTATAGCCAATATTTTCTTCTGCAAATTTCTTCAGAGTCCTCGAGTGCTAATGCTTTGCTCCACTGGAACCACTTCTGCCAACCTGCCTTCAGCAAGTGCACGGAATGTTATGGCAAAGTACAGCTAATTGCAACAGAGTGAATACTTGCTGCTTGCTTGTTTTCATGACTTACATTGGAATGTCTAATAGATACTATCCAGCAGCTCTTGGATGTGGAGGTACATTAGAACCTTGTTAAAGACAGCAAGTATTACCAACTACACATTTCCAAGTTATAAGGAAGAAGGAGAATTAGACATTTTTTCTGTCACTGCAAATATCAGCAGCAATAAAAGTTTTATCTGTGGTAGTTTATGGGTTTGAACATATAAAGGCTTTGTTGGTTTATTACATTATCACCTTCTAGCCACTACACCCAGGTGCAGAGTGAAAAGACAAGTGGATTATTCTTGTGCACTTCATTCCATAATCTGGAAGTTTACTTTGAGATGCCACAAAGACATTGTTTTCTCTAATGGAAGTTTACAGACTTTATACAAAGCTGTTATTAGATAAAATAGATACTGGTTGATTGTAACTCAAAGCCTGAGAGCTAATGTTAGAAGCAATAAAATCCATTTAGAAAGCCAGGATATACAACTATGAGCATCACCATGAGGAGAAATCTGAGTACAGAGTATTATACAATAATCCTGGTCATTTTTGAGCAAGAAAGCTGAAGCTGCCTGTTTAGTGTTAGTATTCAAGGAATCACTTCTCCATGCTTCCTTTACTTCACTCTCCCTTACTCCCTCAAACTCCTTCTTGCAAAGAAAAGGTCCAAGGAGACTATAACCACCTCTTAATGTCTTCTTATTTACAATACAAACTATTCCAGCAATGTGTCAAATACTGGTTAACTTCTTGGTTCAAGGAGCAGCAATACTAAAACCACAGCTCCTCTCAAGTAATTAGCCAGGCAGGAAAAGTCAGTAAATTGGCTTACAAATAATGAAAAGATGGTTTGTTTGTTTGTTTTAAAAAATATAAATGATATTTCTTTCTTTTCTTTCAGCTTATCCATTTAATTCATGACAGTTTGAGCTTTTCAGTTTTCTGCTTTTTCTTTTTTTTTCTCTAGAAAAACATGTGTTTTCCATTTCATTGTTCCATTCTTTGTTTCATATTAAATAGAGAGGTTTATATGATTATTTAATCTAAAAAAATGGTCTTTAAGAGGCTCATCAAATACTTTTAACAGCAACATTGAAACACCCCGCTCGTTGCTTCCTACTTTAGTACCAGAACTAAACTATTATACCAACTGCAAGAAGGGTGATTGTCTGCTTATCTGATTGTCTGCCAGAAGGGTCCATGTTTACTTCATGTGCATGATTGGGCACATAGCCAGGAAAATCAATATACTTTTCAGATCAAACACAATATTCAGGTTTGAAACAAACAAACAAATAAATTACTGGAAACTTTTCACTGGTTTTGAATGGTCTGACTTAAGAAGTGGCACTGTGGATCAAATTATTACTAAAAACTGTTTGAAAAAAATAATACAAAGAAAGCTCTAATTACACAAGAGTTTATTTTTTATATTGTGAAAAAAAAATCATTTATTATTATTGACTAATAACTTAAGGTATTTGTTAACACTCAGTATTGTTAATATAGTGACACATATCTAGTTTGGTCCACACATTGTTTTTGCTGCAGCTATGTTTATCATTCTTAAGGGACTTAAATTGCTTTTCCTTCCTATATCATCTCAGCTGTCGGTGTAATAATTGTTTATTTCTGTGTTTGGATTCCTTAGAAATTTTAAACAAAAGGGCCTTTAAATACTTTCACCATTCAGATCTTTTTCTGTCAGTTAAAATATTTTATACAAATTTGAACCAAATTAACCATGTTTTGATATGAAAGCCACAACCATCTGTATTTGTTTATTCATATAATTTGTCAACCCTAAACAATGAAGGTTGCACTTACAATGAAAATTATATCCTAAAATCTACAAGATACAATTCCTAAATTAATAATATTTTATTTTGCTAGCTTCTGATTTATTAATATATATTTCATCTTAACTTTTGTAACATTAAGGAGGAAAAATGAAGCAATAGGGGCTTAAGGAAATGATGTTTATCATTTTTTGCTACATCTTTTTTTAATTAATGAAGCAACACAACATTTATGAAGCAGAAAAATATTTTAAAAAATAACGTCTCTTGGAGCCAAAACTATTTAAAAATATATATCTCTTTTTATTTGTTCTAGATATTTTTAGGTTATGAAAAACGTAAGAGAGAGAAAATAGAGTGAGCAAAGTAAAAATAAATCCACTGTATTTTTTGTCTATATAATTAAAATATATTCTGTTTGGGTTGTCACATTCTAGAATACTGTTCATTATAACAGAGTCGATCATGTAAAAATAATAAAAATATTATTATTGTATTTGCAAGTTGGTGGTTCAGATCACAGGATATGAGAATCTTATGACTCTCACAAGAAGCTGCTGCAGACTAAGATATTGTATAATAGTCATTACTTGGAGAAGACAGGAAAATATAATGCTACCACCCGCTATTTTATATGCAGAATTTGAGAGACAGAATAGTACTTATCCAGGTTCACACAAGGAACTTTTTACATAACCAAATCTATAAACTTTTGTGGGATCTTTCTCAATGGTAGGTGATGTATAAACAAGAAACTGATTTATTCACCTAATAAAGCTGGTGCATTCAACTTTATTTAAAAAAAAAAAAGATACATAGAAACAAATTGCAAGCATTCTGGCTTGCAGTGATATGTTATTCAACTTTGCCTCAGAGGTAATTCTTTCATATAATTCTTTCCCCTGGATGCACAGACAATTAGTTGTCAAGTGAACGAGGACTATAAGGTATTATGTTGTAAGTGCCATGCAGCTTCTTTGTCTGTTAGCTGTAATAATTCCACTTATATTGAGATATAGTAGAAAAGATGAGTGTAGAAGGAAGATGCCAGCGAATGAACATTATTTATGGTTTGCAGATGACATCAAACTGAGTGGTGCAGTTTATTCACTTGAGGGAAAGGGTGACATCCAGAAGGACCAAGACAGGCTTGACAAGTGGGCACGTGTGAACCTTATGATGTTCAACAAGGCCAATTTAAAGGTCCTGAACCTGTGTCAGGGAAATCTGCAGGATCAATGTAGATTGGATGATTAATAGATTGAGAGCAGCCCTGCAGAGAAGGACCTGGAGAAACTAGTAGATAAAAAACTAGATATCAGCTGGCAATGTACACTTGCAGCCCAGAAAGCCAACCGCGTTCTGGGCTGCATAAAAAGAAATGTGACCAGCAGATTGAGGGATGTGATTCTACTCCTCTACTCCACTCTTGTGCACTCGAGTACTGTGTCACATCTAGACTACTACATCCGGCTGTGGAGTCCTCAGTTCGAGAAAGAGATGGACCTGTTAGAGTGGGTCCAGAGGAGGACCACAAAAAATATTAGAGTGTGGAACACCTCTCATATGAAGAAAAGCTGAGAGAGATGGGGTTGTTTAGCCTGCAGAAGAGAAGGGACATCTTTTTATGGCCTTTCAGTACTTAAAGAGGGCTTACAAGAAAGATGGAGAGGGATTTTTTTGTCAGTGCCTGTAGTGATAGGACAAAGGGTAATGGTTTTAGACTAAAAAAAAGTGGATTTAGATTAGATATAAGGAAGAATTTTTTACTGTGAGGGTGGTGAGACAGCTCTGTTTTTGTCGTTAGTTGTTCCATATTAAA
This sequence comes from Antrostomus carolinensis, assembly GCF_000700745.2. Lineage (NCBI taxonomy): Eukaryota > Metazoa > Chordata > Aves > Caprimulgiformes > Caprimulgidae > Antrostomus > Antrostomus carolinensis. Next base: position 11,335 of record NW_010301436.1, on the reverse strand, counting down.
CTTTACTTTGCTAAAAGTCCATGAGTTCTCATGGGGTCATTTGGTGCTTAAAAGCCCAGTAAGGGTTAATAAGATTCCTCAAAGACACTGTGTGCCAGACTTGGGTACCTAACTTATTTTATTGCCCAGCGCATTGGCAAATAAACCCTAAAATCTGGTTCCTCTGTTCCTGAGGCAAGGGGCCTAGTGAAGAAGGAAATTGAAAAGGTTGAGATACTGATTGATTTCTTTGTCTTCATTTTTACTGGTAAAGTGTACTCCTAGGCCCACAGGGTTGCTGAGACTTGTGAGAGAGGCTGTGGAAAGGAAACACTCCCCAGAGCAGCAGGAGAAAGATAGGGAGTACTTAAGTAAATTGAATATACACCTATGGGAGCAAATATGGTACTGACACAGCTCTCCAAGGTTGATATGAGGGTGCTACCACTTAAAAGTTTACAGTGACAAGTGGACATTTGTGATGGCTGGAAAAAAGGCAAACATATCCTCTTCAAGACAGGCAAAGAGGGAGGTCAAGAAAACTACAAAACAGTAAATTTTTACACTGAATTCTTTTCAGTTTACATATTATCTGATGCAGGAGTAAATAGGTTTCCAAATAGTGATGTCCCTGCTATGTAGGAGGTAGGTATGTGTATGAGAATTGGAACACATGCACATGTTCTCTTTTGCTAAAATACAAACTCAAGTAAATTAAGCCTTGAGTCGTCTGCTGAGAATATACTTGTACTATAACTACAAGGAATCTTGTTTTCTGATTTGTGTTCTTATCATGCCTCTACTCTTCTTTGGGGAGCAGGGGAGATAGTGGGGTTGTTTCTAAGCAACAGCTGTCACCAGAAAGCTGTATGTATAATGTTGTGGTAGTGGATTAAGTGCCACTGAAATACATCACTTTTGAAGCCTTTCAGTCTGTTATCTGTTGAAATGATTTATAGCCACAGTATTCAGCCCAATGTGTATATCCATTTTCCCCTTTCCACCCATTCATACTGCCTGTGATGTCTGCTGAGTTTAAGGCTTTCTATATTTCTTATTGTCAATATTGTGAGGAAGCCTAGAGCTAAAGCGCTGGAGTAAAATTCTACTTGGACTGACTTGCTCCCGAGAAATAACAGCCCCCAGTTTTAGCACTACTGGAGGTGCCTTTTAGGGAAAACAAAGTTAGCAATATGAATATCTCCTTAATCATTGTCTTCTTTTCCCATAGGGAATCACTTTTTTTCCTTACAGACAGAGTTGTTATAACAAACTCACAAAATACTGGTAGCAGAAAATACTTTTGAAAATACTTTTTTTCTGCTTGTGAGAAAATAATTTCAATGACTAAGATTTTCATTTCCATCTCTATGGGCACAATTAAACAATGGAACAAAATATTGACGCAAAATATTTTGGTATTTTAACTGTTCTAAAAAATGCAATTTATTGAAAAGTGTAAGAGAAAAGTTCAGTAGCTATTTTGGTAATGCTGTGTAAACACAAATTGCTGTTAACTTTCAGTGAGACTGAAGAAATCAGGTTCAGATAAGGGAGAATGTCTCTGTTCTTTATGCTGGTGAAGCAAGAAGCAATTCAGAACCCAAAGCCTTTCATTGAAATTGGAATGACGTTGTCCACAAAAAAATAAGTCCTCCATTTTAGCAAGTCCATTTAAGTCACAATGCAGGCAGAATACTGTTGACTCCATCTGCACACATGTCAATAAGTCTTTCAAACTGTTCTTAGTTGTTTGTAAAGTTTAATTGTTTACCTTCATTAAAAAAATAATTATTTTCCTTTTATTTATTTGTTTGTGTTTCTTCTGTGTTGAAGTGGTTCACTCTTTGGTTAAGGAACTATACTATCTGTGTGTTTGTAGAGTAGCAGCTATTGTGTTTGGATGTTAATCTGGTTTTGGTTTCTGTCATGGTTTAACCCCAGTCATCAACTAAGCACCATGCAGCCGCTTGCTCATTCCACCCTGACAGGCTAGGAGAGAGAATCAGAAGTGAGAAAACTCGTGGCTGAGATAAAGACAGTTTAATAGGTAAAGCAAAATTCGCATGCACAAGTAAAGCAAAACAAGGAATGAATTCACTACTTCCCATCTCATATAACAATTACTTGGGAAGACAAATGGCATCACTCTGAAGGTTCCCCCCTTCTTCCTTCTTCCTCGAGCTCTATATGTTGAGCATAACATCATGCCATATGGAATATCCTTTTGATCAGTTGGGGTCAGCTGTCCGAGCTGTGTCCCCTCCCAACTTCTTGTTCACATCCAGTCTACTCGATGGTGGGGTAGTGTGAGAAGCAGAAAAGGCCTTGACTCTGTGTGTGTACTGCTCAGCAATAACTAAAACATCCCTGTGTTATCAACACTGTTTTCATCACAAATCCAAAACCTAGCCCCATAGTAGCTGCTATGAAGAAAATTAACTCTATCCCAGACAAAACTGTCACAGTCTCTTTCTATTCCAACAGTGCAACTGATAGCTAGGACGAAGAAATAAGCCAATTTGTGGAGTGGATAAAGGAGAAACAAAATCCAAACCCGTACAAAATATTGTCTCCTCCCTAATGCTGATGCTACATTACTTTCAGTCATTTTTTCTCTATAAATAGGTGCAATTGGAGTTCTTTATTGCTGCTCTGTCTCTTGTCTTTATAAAGCAATCGTAACTGTCTAAAATGATGGTCATTAAAACCTCAAATACTCAGATTGCTGTGCTTTGGGAAAAGAAAATCACAACACATAGTCGGGTGATGTTACATTGTTTTCTGGTCTTATGAAACCTGGTAGATACAGGTACAATCACCTCTGATAACTATTGCTAAGAAATAAATTTGGCTGGCAGCTCCCAGCACTGCCAGTCTATTAATGTCTGTATTCACACAGACTCATTTGAGAGCATAAAGGAAGGAACAAACAAACAAACCCATAAAACCACAACAAATTAGGTTGAAGTGTTCCATGTTCAGTCACTAAAAGATATTCTGTTTATTTTTAGAACTTTAAGTTCACTCTTAAGTTTTAATGTAAGGTCAAATGAATGAAAACTAATCAGTTGTCATAAATGTAAGAGTGAAGAAAAATGCACACAAAAGAGAACAAAAAGTCTGCTTGCATGAAAAAAATATCAGCTGGTAGTAGCTGACAAAATAATATATGCTAAGGCAATAAATTAGCCAGAGTCCTTTGCAAAGTGTCCTCATATTTTATATTGAGTATTAATTTCCATTTGACTTGGTGAAGAAGGTCAGTTGTAAGTAGCACCCTGTGAAATTGCCAAGAATATACTACCAGCCAGAGAAAACTGATACAATGTTACTGATGTTAACAGAAATAAATAGAAAGACATTGTTTACTGATTTGAGTTCAATCTCTGTTGGTTTAATGTCTTCGCCGACACACTTATATCTTTCTGTGAATGTATGCTTCTGCCATCTGTAGCTTCCTAGTATTTGAATGTGTTGGCAAATTGAAATTGTGCATTTATTCTTTAATCACAGATGAAAAAAAAAATCTACTAATATATTAGTCATTGTATGAAATTATGTCTGTAAATGTCCTATTGAAAATTAATTCACGCAGTTCATATTTCTGTTCATATCAGACCAGAAATACTAAGTTGTATGAAGAAGACGGATCATTTTTAAATGGAAGAGTTCCTGTGATTTACTTGCAGAAACAGTTTTTCTTTTTGAGATGGCAGCAATTGCCTGATACCAACATCTTATTTACAAGTCAAAGGAAAGAGATTAAAACATTAGGTAATATACAGGGGATTTATTTCTTAAAAATAAAACACCAATGTGCAGTGGGACAGGATATGCATTCACTGGAGAAAAAGCAGGGAAACAGTTCATGGTTTTCATTTTAGAAAGTGTTGTTTGCTTGTCCACAGTTTCTGAAGAATTACTATTTATGCATTTTAAAATGAAGTTCTTATTCAGTTTAATAAAAGTCTGTATCTTTCCCCTGTCTGTTTAGCATCTTAATGTGCTCAGATCTTCAAGTAATGTTATTTGGAGATATGCTGTTTAGATATAGAGACTGAGCTAACAAAGGAAGCTTCATGGTTGGTGTTTACTACAGGCTGCCTAATCAAGTGAAGGATGTTGGTAAAACATTCTCCCTTCAACTACAGGAACCATCATGCTTGCAGGTTCTGATACTTCTGAGGGACTTCAGTCACCCTGAAATCAACTGGAAAAGCAACACAGCAAGCTTTAAGGTTAGATGGGACCTTAAGCAACCTGATCTAGTGAAAGATGTCTCTGCCCATGCCAAGGGAGTTCGAAATGGATGAACTTTATGCATGTATAAAGTACTCTTACAGTTTACTATTTAGTTCATATTGTAATATTTGGATATTTAATTTCGAAGTTGTACAATAGCAGATATTTTTATGTAGAAACAACAAATGTCAAAGAGGAGAACAACTGTTATTCAGTAATGACCAAAATAGTCCTTCTCTCCTTTTCAACAAAAAATTAATTTCCTTTGATTTTCCTTAACCTCATTACTCTCTTACATCATTAAGCTGCCTATGATTTTATTTCTTCAAATTTTGAGACAAAAACTTTTCTACATGCCTTAGTGTGTGAATGAAAACATTTCAATTCAATTCGTTTCAGTCTTCCAAGAGCTTCCTTTGTCATCTTGACCAATTTAATATTTAATTGTCCTTAATTATTGAACTTTCAATGTTAAGATTTTTGAGACTTGCAGCTCTTATGATGGGTATGTAATGCGGCTGTGAAATGTCCAGATACTTCTGGAGTGTAAATCATCTTTTGGCAGGAAAAGTGGGAGCTTCGGGGGTTCCTTGAGGCTAGAGGTTACTACTATTCTGAGATAATTTGTGACAAAAACATTGAAGAAATCAACAATGATCCAGAAACCAATTGTAAAAAGCCAGGTCATTGGTAAAAGTAAATTAAATGGTTTAGCTGTTGCCAGTGACCATTTGTGTTAATTTCCTACTGTATATTTTGATGCACGTGATGAGGACAAGACCCCTGACTATCTTGTAATATCTCAAATGCTGTGGTACATCTGAGAGGTTTAAAGTTATGCTGTGAGAAAGCTTAATAATAATTACCCCACTTAAGAAATCCCTTCCTACTTGAGGCTTGGGTTTTTTTAAATTAATATCTCTGGGATATCTTTATTCTTGCTTTAATTTCTCCAGTCCAGCTTCTGGTAGTTCTTATGAGTCTTTTTATTGCTACTGCTTTTGAGACAGAACCTGGAATAAAAAAAACAAAACAAAACAAAACAAAACAAAACAAAAACAAACAACCCCAAAAAATCCACCACCTTGCTGAAGGGTTCTTTTCAAGGAGATAATTTGATTTGTTGCCAAACCAAACAAAGTGGAAACTGACAAAGCTCCAACCAGCTGCTGAGTTCACCAGAGGGATACAGACTGTGTTCCAGATGCAGAAACTTATATCTGCCTGCAAATGGTATTAAAAGCATAAAAAGGAAGGTAATAATTCTAGATTCAATTTGAAAATACTAGTAAGATTACTTCTGGTGTTTTTAAACTATCCAAGATGTCATTTTAAGGTGACCACCACAGGACCCTAACAAAAGAACAAAGATTTTTATTGCTTTGTTTCAGAAAGACGGTTTAAAAATAATATAGACAAACCAGTTTCCTTACTTTGCAAAATTTCATCCATTGCTGTTATGCTCCTCTTTTTTCTCAGGTTTAAAACTCTTCCAGTGCTTCTGGCAGTCCCTTTACACTTGCTCTGGTACAGGAGGATCTCCCCTTAACCATTATGTCTCTCTCTTCTGAGACAGGCTCTTGTTTCTTCTGTGAGACCTGCTGTTAAGAAAGACAGAATTCCCTTTTGTTGCTCTCCCCATTGCGTTTTTGTGGACCAGAGTTATTTTCTCTGCTGTACATGGAAATCTGTAGAAAGACTCTTGCGCACCTTACATGAAGCGCTTAGTGGTGCTTATACATGGATTGTGGTACATTCATGGTGCATGGCATGGAGATTTATAATTCTGTCAGAACTATGGTAGTTCATCCATTGAAAAGATGTACTTGTTTTTTTCAAAGATTAAGGAATAGTAATTCCTCAGATAGCAAGAACTTGTCCAAGATAAATAAAGATAATATAGTGCTTATAGATTGAGAGGATGATCAGAAGAAATAGCAAAAACTAATCCACTTATTCTCACAGAATAGATCTGTTTATAGTTTATTACACTTTCACAATGGGCAAAGATATGAAGACAACTTTTTAGATCAATTCCAAATAAACAATTCTCCAAGTATGTATGGTCATTTGCACTTAAATAACATGCTATAGCCCTTTTTCCAGTCCCTGGCATATTTCACAGTGAAATTTGCTCTTGAAAACTGAGTAACTGCAGTGCAATCTGTGTGGTCCATATGTTGAAATTCAACAGTGAAAGGAGATTGCTTCCTCTGCAATTACCTTTTCCACAGATAAAACATTAATATTGTCCTGCGAGCTGTCCACTATTTATTCATTCACTATCTGGGTATCTGAAAGTGCCAGTGTTAGACAGAAAAAATCTTATTTATCACATATACAGCAGTACCTTGCATTGGATTTTCTATTAGAGCCAGTGGAACCATACCATGAATTTCAAAATCAGCATTACTGGGCAACTGATGAGAGTTAGTGAAAAATCCCACCTTAAACTGTTTGCAGTCATGGTCTTTCCCCAGGTACTATAACAATTTGAAATTTCATTCAAAGGTTTTATTTTTTAAGCTTGCATTCCCACAAATTGTTGTGTACTGGAAGCTGCTGAAGGAGTATTTTCAACTTCAATCCCTCAACATGGAAAACTTCATTATTCTTTCATCAGGCATTCAGAACAGTTTAGGAGGTCTACTTTTCACCAACCTTTGAAAAAAGGTAAATTACTGAGGGTAGAAATTGTAGGATTGAGGAAGAACAACATAAAGGAAACCCAACAAGGTTTAACAGACTTCATAGTGTAATGCTGTTTTATTTCATGTTATTCATGTTTGCAACTGTAAATATAGTGAGGTTATCTTCTAAAGCTCAAATTACAGATATAAATAAAAAAGGGGAAGGGAAGGGAAAGGAAGGGAAGGGAAGGGAAGGGAAGGGAA